>NW_027271555.1:295000-522156 GCF_040938485.1 Diadema antillarum
AGTTATGACCACATTTTGTTTGGCAGGACAAGAAACAGAGAGAAACAAGTATACGCTTCTTTGGCCTGAGGCATGTTTCAGATTAAAGTGGCCTGAAACCTGTAAACATTCGAATGACACTTTAAATCCATTTTTAAAGTAAATGAAATGACATTTTAAACCCATTTTAAAGTAAATTAAATGACACTTTAAAACCTCAGAGTAGTTTACCTTGAAGATTTATTCCTTTTGATAAGGACATTGCGCATTGTTGTGAAAAAAAAAAACTTGATCGACGTGGAAGCTGAAAAATAAGAAACATGCATGTCTAATGCATGGCAGCTATGGCCGTATTATAGACGCACTCCCCTTGTCCACCGTAGGCCATATTCGTGGGTGGAGATGGGTTGGGGTTGTAACATTGGATAGATAAAGTTGATGAAGGGATGGGACGGCGGGATAAATACATGAAAAAAAAAAACACGTAAGGCGTCACAATATTCACATCCTGTGTGCCTTGAGAGGTACAGTAGATAGAACATGAATATGATTAATTCAGAGGGGTTCACAAAAAAATTGAAAGTTGACTGTTTATGGTTGAAGGGTATTGGATCCAAGGGTGGGAAAGCATTACTACCATACAACACAGGCACAGAACCCGAGAGCAGAATTATTGGATAATTCAAAATTACCATACACCCTGTGCTTCGATATATAAAATACATGGACATAATCTTCTTTTTGGGGGTGAAAATTATGAGATCGGGTTTCGTTCACGTAGACTATCACGTCAGATTGTCCATTTGTAAACAAGATTATTTTATCTTTATTTATTTATTTTTTGCTATAATGCTTCTTTACCACATTTCTCATAACAACCGATTTCTCTTTGTCATAAAAGAGGAGGGACTTTTTATTTCCAATCATTATAAAACAATAAGATTCAAGTGAAGATCGTGAAAATCTTATCTAGTTACAAGATCTTCAGTTAAGTCAATGGAATATTAATGAGGTACAAGTGATATTCTCTCAGAATTACGGACTGAAATGTCCGTTTTAAAATTTCAAATCAAGGGTTGCCAGGAAAGCTGTACTTTGCAACTTGCAACTTGATTTCACTTGATCACAATTATTTATATCAAAGCGTCTCTCGCACCTTCGGAATATGTTGAAATAATAACGTCAATGATGAAATTTACACGTGTGCAGCAGTTGACTAAAAAAGAAGATGTTTTACTCGGACTAAACCATAAATCTGGATCTAGGTCGTTAAGGAATACGGGGAGTGGAGGAGTTTGGTTGGCGGGTAAAGTGCTCTGATGAGAGAAGTGTGTCGATGCTTGGCTTATCGAGGAACCGTCCAATGACGGTTTTCTAATTTTACGACAACTGTAGTCGAGGACTGTGGGTTTGAATGTCGTTTTGTCACCGCAAGAGATTAAGGTAGAGATTAGCTCAAATTGGAAAAAGAAACACGAGGTATTGTCTTTAATGCCACGGTATTTTTGCAACCTTGGAACAAACTGTTTATCCCTGTTGCTATATAAAGTAGTCCGCGCGTCCAGGGTTTTCTTGCTAGCAAAGAATATAGAAATGTAAGAAAGAGAGAGAGAGGGAGAAAGAAAGAGAGACAGAAAACTCTGTGTACACATATTGACTACCTTGTAGGAGAAGGCAAATCGTCCGCAACCATGCCGACACAGCCCGGACGCACAGCGTCCGTGTGTCGCCGCGGATGCCGGCGTATGTACCAAGCCGACTCGCGAGGTTGAGTGATGCCGACCTTGAGCGGCGCTGGCCTAAGCAGACGAGATCCCTTTGGTGCGTGCCGCCGAGATGCAGGGGTCTCCTCTCACCCGCACCCGATCATGAAAGCCGAGCAATCCAGAGAGAACGTAGAAAAAAAAAACTGTGTAGAAAACAGCAACTTCAAAACTTATATTAAGTGGGACTTAACCTTTCAAACACCACGGAATGATTGTCAGACTTACTTTCACAATGGTAGCATGAAAATTGAGGTCTCTAGGGTTAATGGGTCTCGGGATATCTACGGATTTGTAACAGCCTTGCAAGGGGACGGGGAACGGAGACGTTCGTCATCCTGAACATAACTGCACGTGGAATATCGTGATGTACATAGCGACGAAATGCCTTCTTGGGTTTCACATTGTAGGTATAGCAGTATCGTATATTTTTGAGAATGTAAAAGAAAGCGCTACCATACGAACTAAAGCCGCAGCGTAGAGGTCTCAAGCAAAACTTACAGCTTCGTTCAATATTCGGTTTCTCGTTCTTTGCCCTATTTGTGCCCCCTTCTGCTCCCCCCTTTTCAACTAGAAGCCTGCCCAGCAAATCCCTACAGTCGCCGCTACACAAAGGACCCAGCTTTACGCAGATTTACTAGACTTTACTTGTGATCTGGAGCTTGGCCTAAGAAATTTTGGGTGTCCATGTCGCGAGTCATCCCCTAGATTTGCCGCAAAAGTTCTCTTGATTATTTGCATAGCTAATTACTGCATCGGTCCTCTTGGTATTAAGTTGCGAATTGAACCTCCATATTTGACAGACGCGCTTGCTATGTAAATATGATAGTCCTATTTTGTTCTTTCTCTCCGGTTTGGTTGTGGGTTCAGAAACTGTGTCAGACGAATTGAATTTCACGTATTGGAGAAGGGGAATCATCTATCGCATGAGAATAGCGTCCGAAGTGCGCACAACAATACTGAGAAGTGCACTCGACGCCAATCTCTGATGAAAGTGACACTCGCGGTATTCCAAGACCGCCGCAGGAGTGCGCTTAATTTCTCGTCCATTTCATCGCCCTCTACTCTCGACAACATCAAGTTTGTGCGAATTCCCGATTGCAGTTTTCCGCTGGTACAAACGTACGTTGAATAAAGTCGTATCGAAGGTTGGGAAACAATTAATGTGGAACACGCATGATTCAAATTTGTTGACTCATTAGGTATCAGGTCTTCCTCTTTCATTCTGGTATGCATTCTTTGTTTTAGTTTCTTCACCATCAGCTATCATGACACCGGGTGGCACTTGGCGAAGACGCGAAATAGCGAGTATGACATGGAACTTATTTCTTTCCCCCTGATTCTTTTGGGAAATCAAACGCGATCGGCTTTGATATGGCAGAAAATTTCTGATCAACTTTTAGGCGTGTCGCATGGCACCCTGGGAAATTTCGCTAACGAAGCGCGTAATTGGCTCTTGGACACTTAAGGCAGCTTAGACTCCCCTGTCCAGTCTCATCCTTAAATCCGATCTCATCGAATTTAATAGCACGGTATTAATATCATCGCTGCGTTGCGAATAATCCTCGTCTTGGCGATGACGTAGTGTCTGGGCCGTTGAGGCTATCGTGTCGGGGTGTAGGATTCCGAGTGCTCAAACAATTTTCTTTTCGCATTTTGAGGGATTTGGCGCGCTTGCCGGGTGGCTGCATGTCCAAGTCGCCAAGCAACAGACGACCGCTGTCGTATATATTCGCTGCACCTCAAAGAAGAGTTTCCCGCAGTACAACGCGTCATGATATGAAAGACGCATACTCGATTGGCTATGGAAGTTAAACTTCAATCAACACACACATACGTACCGGAAATCACGATTAGTATTGCATAGGAATAATAGGATGTCGAAATGGTCCAGAGGGAATACGTAAATGTTGCGTAATAATATGGTATATCTCAGTCAAAGCAAAACACCAGTAAACCCATTGTCTTTCTCGATATATTTTTCTGTCCCCCCCCCCTCTCTCTCTCTCTCTCTCTTCTTTTCTCTTCTCTTCCCTTTGCTCGGTAGCCGTCATAAGCTTCATGATACGAGTATCAAAGCACGTCAGTCTACCCCTTCTCCAATCACGGCCGAACTTATATTACGAGCCCCATCCAATACCCAGGAGCTCCACGATAATGTAAGCAATTCCCATGCAAATAACAGGGGGATTCCCGACTTTGCCAGTTCAAAGAACACACGTGCATGCATTTTATAATAAGAATTGATACCGAGAGAAAAGGAAAATGGTACATTACTTTCAGATTGTACAGCGCATGACAGAAATTCACGATATAAATTGCCGAGATATTTCGATACCTAGACTGTCCTCCTTCCCTTTTGAATTATTTTATTTTACTGTTGGTGATTTACGTACGCGTAATTGGTAGGATCGTGAGGGGAGGAGACATTGGAGAGAGTTCATAAAATGAAATCGAATCAAATCACAATGCTCAAAGACCTCGCTAAACACAATTCAATTGGTGCGAAACCTTTGGGGAGCTATTTCATTGCTCTTGTCGAGCTTGTGTTGTCAGCTACTAAAATGGAGGAGCTGCTAGTAGTTTCTGCAGTGACCTAGAGTGCTTGTAAGGTAAAGAACATTTATTTTTTTCATGTCAAGATGGTATTTAGGTTTTATTCGCCATGAAAGAAATATTCATGTTTTAAGCGTAGCTAAGTAACATGCAGTCGCTTAAAATACCATTGCACAGAAACGAGGCTGGACATTGAACACTTTAGTTCGCTTTGCATGTAGAGAAAGCCATTAAGATACTAGTACAGAGTCATCATTAGGACTTACAACAGTAGGAGATAAACTCTTGCATACGGTAACATTTTATTCCTTCAGTCAATCGGGGGGGGGGGGGAGGGTCGTTGTATCGTGTGGGGTGCTCGTCGTCCAATCCTAGGTACGAGGAAACAAAAAAGAGTAGGTACATTTCGATTGACCATACTGCTTGACAAATGAAATACTATTTTCGTCAAGCTGTTGCATTAGATGGCTGATAATAAGATTCAAAATTGACTTAATGATTGACTTTCACTGAATCTGGATCGAGACCACGTAATAATCACTGACAACTTTGAAGTCAGTGGAAAATGTTGACGAATTAATGGCCCTATAAACGACTAAGAATTGAATCACTCCAGAGAATTCAGAGTGATGATCGACATGTCGACGTATTAGATCCAGTAAACTCTCAGCAGCATTTTACGCTTTTGCTTGCTTTTTTTTAAATCTTTTCTAACATCTTATCGTAGTTTGCTAATACCTTATTCTCAAGGATATGTGTACTTTAAAGGCGGCAATAACTGACGATATGATTATGAACATGGGTATCGTTGGTGATTTTACCCCTTCCGCACTGTTAAAACAAAAACAGTATATCGTGTACGCTCGTCTGGAATATTGTGCTTGGCTTTCCTTTATTTTTAACTCCAACAGAAATGAACAACTTCCCGTGTCCTTACTGAGTGAGATTAATTCCAAGCACTCTTTGTTGTTGTTGTTGTCTTTACACCCCCTCCCTCCATTTCCTCACCGAATATCAGACGAGGAACGAGCTCTAGACTGTGTTAATCCACGTACACCCTAGCTATACGTGAACGTCGCTTGGTAACAGTTTTAGGCGATATAGAAATTAACATGCAATGACTATGCCATGGCAAAGCGATGGGCCCGATTTTTACTTGTAATGGATGATGATAAAGTGTTAGTTAGAAACACCGCATAAAACATTATGTCAAGATGATGCGTACACTTGTCACATGGAGGTTTTACCACGGCCTTGCATAAAGCATACACTGTTCAGTGAATTATAGGCATGGGTGGCCCATGTACGCGTTTTCTGTATCGAATCGCGCATGATTTTGGCACATGCCGGGAATATAAAGGAACTAATACATTGACATAACAAGATTGAATATGCCTATATTTTGCATTTACGAATTCTGTAAGTAGCCTGTTCAAACAGTGTTTTGTTTATGAAATTAGACATGCTTGGCAAAGATTTCCGCATTTTTTTTTTTTTTTTTTTTTTTTTGCTCTTTACATTTTGGCCCTCATGATATTAAAATTCTAGAAATGTTACGACATATTTCACGTAAGTATTCTCCATAAATCGTTGCATTTTCCAACACATCCTTTAAACCGAGCAATAATAACTCATATGTATTAATTATGTATATCACGTCTGATCGCATGCGAATTGCAGGCATATTTATCATCAACAAACTATTATACTCCAATTTGATAAAGGGAGAGAAATGTATACAATTTCGTGTTGATCTAGCGCCGCGGGGAGCGTTTGTATTGACTCAGCCGAGTGTGTACTGACGGGCACGCGCTGAGCTAAATAAACTTGGGCAGGATTGTGGAAATCCGGTTTTTTCCCTCACGCCCCAAACTGCATAGATTTACCATGGTGCCGGGATAAACGGTACCGCTGGCTAGTGCTCTGTTCTTATTCATCAGGAAATGAAGGTAGAATATCAAGCTTCTTTGTATTAATGGAGATATAAAATGGACTCTGTTTCCCTTCATCATACACATTTTTATGTATAAACTGGGCTATATAATAGTGAGGTTTGGATCAGTTCATTTTATCGTCTGACCAAAAATTAGTCAAAACTAGGGAGAGATTCCTGATATTTTGAACGTTAGTTATAGAACATGCAGCACATTGTTTCAAATTCAACGACAGTACAGGTTAAAGGTACCCTACTATTTTTCATGATTAATTTTTAGGCCTATATCTATAAAGATAAGTAGATATTACCACTATAATTTATCAAAGATTATGGCACTTTTATATGTATATAATATAAGGGGCCTATAAGATTATAATGTATTAAAAATGGAACTGAATCGCCGGCAAAATTATAGAGAAATTTTACTGAGCTAGAAGTTATTCAAATTAAGTGTTTGAAGATCAGTTTTCGAGGCGTGAGTCCGCTATCTGATGCTATTGCGATATTTGATCAAGCATTTAAGAATTGCATTCAAATATAGTTCAGACATATAGTGACTGATTATGATTTACAGTTTTTTCAGCTTTGCTCTTAATCTATTTTTTTTTTCCTTTGCGATACAAAAGACATTTTCTCACTTTTCGCCAACAAAATAAAAGTGCGAATTTCTCTATAGAAGCCAGAAGAGTCACAAATTTTACTAGGAATCAAAAGTACATTAAACTATATAGAGTGCAAGTGAAATACGATCGAACCTACTCAACTAAAAAACAAACGTGCCTGAAAGTAATAGCCCCTTCGAGCAAAAAGAGAAAAATAGAGAGAGGGGCAAAGATTGGCAGTCAGTGAACAACTCACATGAAGAATATTGGAATAATTCTTTGGTATGCGCGCCATTGAATGAACTGATATAACGAGAAAAGAGGGGGTTGGGAGAAAGAGGGCGTGAGGAAAGAAGAGAGAAGGCAAAAGGGAGAAGTACATTTCAAATCGTATATTTCGTCTTATGTATTTCATAAACTGTTTATGCGTAGATTTCAGGCCACCGACTATGCTGTGCACAGTTGGAAAACAGTAGGAGTTATTTATGCGTTGGCTTGTTCATTTCGAGAGCTCAGCGGGACGCGCGCGAAAGTCAAAAACATGCAACGCGAGAAGACGAGAGGATGAAAATAAGTACGGTATCGTGTAGAAGCGCCTTTGGGTCCTAGGCTTTGCGAAGATAAGTGTACTAACATGACATATTGAAATCATGGACTGCGCGGAGTTTATGAATAGCCATTTTTAGTGAATTAATAGCTACTATATACATTCTTGATGACCCGTTATGTCTTCGCTTTGTTTTCTTGTGATTAATTTCATGCAAAGTATTAACATGCTTCAACTGCTCCCCTAAAGTTGACTCAGTTTTGAACTCGACCGGGTGCCAGTCTCTTACATGGGCCGCGCAGCGCCCGTTACGCCTTCCCTGAACTTGCCCGAGGGCGAGTCGGCGACGATCCCGCTGAGTTGTTTATGCGACTCGGGGCATCATCCTCGCGTTTCTCGATAGAACTCGTGTGAAAGTTCATCATTCTTTTCTCTCCCCCTCTTTCGATCATATTCATAAAATTCTATCAGATTTATGTTTTCCTCCGTTCGACCTTGGGGACCTGAGGGTTTTCCTTCATTTTGTTTGTCTGTTTTCTTTTTATAACACTCTGTCGCACTTGTCAATGTTACTCTAAAGAGCGTCGGTTTACAAGTTATGATACCAAGGCATCACTGAATATACCGGTTGGTTCCATACCACTCATTATCCTTGCACACCTTACAGTAAATTTTAGGTATGTGAGGTTATAATATTTCATTTGCACCATTCTTTGCCGCGGTCAAGCTCTGCTTCCGGAGAAGTACTAGTCCATTCATAATAAAAGGATACATGTTTAGTTCATAAAATGTACAGCACTATTTTGATTCTGATCTTTAAAAAACAATAGTCTTTAAATCGGTCAGCGATTATGACTCGCAAGGATCATTAATCTTTGTTGAAAGTCCAACAAAAAGGCAAAAAGTCATGTGTGTGTGGGTGGGTGTGCGTGTGTGTGCGTGTGTGTGAGTAGATGTAGCGAATAGCGGGGGGCCCCAGGCACGGAGTTCATCGGGAGCCTGCTGCGCGAAAAATGCAAATCAGCATGCAGCCGTAATTAGACCCGACATGGGCATAGCGTGGCATCCCCCGTGTGGGGTAGACCACATGTATGTACGCACTTCTACAGCCGTGGTCTGAGATGATGTCGCTGGTTGGATTGTGTGCTTTAATTCCAGAGTGAGACAGAAAGATGGACATAAGAGAAAAGCGGTGAGGGTGGGAAGGAAGAGGAGGTCGAGCAATGAGTTTCTTGTCGAGTCTGGGAGGGCAACCTATTCGTACCGATAATTCTCGTGGTGAGACCACATGTTGGCAATAAATTGAAGAACAACAAGAATTCAACCCATGAAAATTGAGACACGCTAGGATGTGATTCGGGTTGATCTACATTGTAATTTATTTGTGAATGATACTGTCGATGCAGACCTTGTTTTGCCTTCAGTATTGGCAAATAATGACAACAGAACAGTCAGTTTAGTCCTTCGCAAGACCAACAATAAGAAATATAGCTCTACGAGGTCCGTCATCAAAGAAAACGAGTGAAGTGAAAATATTCCTAAGCCACAAATGTACAAGGGAATAGAATCTTGAATGGGAAGCCAGTTGTGCTTACGAAGGAAGTGTTTTGTTTATCAACCCATCAATGAAAACAACAATAGGTAAATGCACATATCAATGACACCGTAAATGTCAAGATCACAGCTGAAATCTGACCATCACTGCTCAACTTGTAGGTTATACCTGGATAAAATTCGCATTGTACTAGTTTGTAAACTTTGACGTTGTAAAATCTGATGATCAGAATGCATGTACAGGAATTAAAGAGCGAAGAAACCGGTAAACAAGTGTAGTAAACCTTTGTTCGCCATATTCAGACGTACAAATGTATCGAGCCGCCACTCGCTTTTAGTCGTCACTTTGTGTTAACACTACTAACAGCACCCAACAGCTCGCTTTCCTGCCAGAAGACTTGTATGTGAAGAGAAGTCTCACCATGTCCCACGCACATGAAGTGATGTGATGAATTTTGCAGACTTACAAACATCAATCTGGGGACGCTCAGAGAGTAAGGATCAAAGGGAGGAAAATCTGATGAGAAGACGGCTGGGAAAAGGGGTTCCCGTCACCCCTCCATAAAGTACACTTCAGATCAACAAATGGGGAAAATCTGACTAAACGACATCTAATTCTAAGAACATTACATCTATTGCAATGCAGAAACATACTGTTTAAGTATAAAGTAAAATTGATTTCGATCAATAAATATCTTTAAAAATGACATAACCCGCCTCCTCCAAGGGTTATATGATTCTCTCTGAGCTTTAACCTTTAATGAATCATAAAGGTCTTTTTTCGTCGTCTCATCAGCATTTTGTCGTAATTTTGTTGGAGTTGTTGAACTCCTTCCATATATAGTTCTGACTATATACTTGTCCTACTATTAACCGCAGGGTACAAGAAAAAATATTGCACACATTCTCAGAGCATCGCTTTCTAATAACTCAGATGCTCCAAAACAAGCAACCAATACTGAGGGTGCATTGTTCGTGGTATGGTGACCAACATGCTGAATCAACTAACCCACTAACTATGGCTGCATATAACATTTTCAGGAGGAGATTAATTAACGCCCAGTCATGCCGTGACGTCATTGTTAGACTCATTTAGTCTGTCGTAAAACAGACAATCTCGTAACGTATCACTTCCGGTGTTACGGTGTCTCGACACTATACACAAAGCAATATTGCTATCGATTTCCTTTGTCTACATGAGATGTACTGTGAGGAAAGATGGCACTCGCCACCTATAGCAATCACACAGTTTGACGGCAGACATTGTTTCTATTGGACGAAGCATCGATACAAGCTGAAAAGTTTGCTGTCAATATATGTCCTCAGCATTGAGAAACCTCCTTGAATGGAGACTGGGTGTGTTCAACCATGCAGAGAGAGATGGAAAATGTCATGAATCTCTGTTGGAACAGACAACGCAGCAAGCTGTTTTGAAACCAGGGAGGTGGAAGAGAGATATCTCTCTTCCACCTCTCTGATTGAAACGAACTCAAGTTTTGCTATGCTGAGAAGATGACATAATTTGCTTTTGATATACATAATAATATATAGATAGATATATAGATATAGTGCCTATACTCTTATGTTAAGGAAAATAAGAATTTTGACTGCAATTTCACATCGACAAAAGCTTTTGTACGCTAGTTTTGAAAAACAATTTCTTTAAACATTCAAATCACGTGTCACCTCCTAAAACACGTGAAGAAACCGCTTAAAGAAGAGATATCATCTACATGCTATACGCGTCACGGCCAATTTATTTGGCCATTTGTGATACGTGTCGCGCGCACGCTCCCACGCTTAAATTGTCTCCTCTTTCTAATAGATTGTTGCTTTACTGCGATTTTCGGAGGTATAAAGGAGAGTAGGAAGGGAAAAAACTCCTGAGTAGTGGCGGTATTTTCTCTTTTCCTTGTACGCTGTTATCAATAAAAAATCTGCGTTTTCTGTCATCTTTGTGATCCGAAGGTCGAAGCGACCTACGATAGAGGTTAAGTCGACAATCCCCACGACATAATGGCTATAACACAACGCGGACACTTGGGACTGCGAACAAGTATAGCAACCAGCACTTTCCTCACACACACACACACACACACACACACACATACATCTACATGTACTAAACATAGACTAATGAAAATTTAAAAAAAAAACTTTCTCATATGAGTTTCCCTACAAACGTTAAGTATTTTCTGGATCTTCCAGATACCAAAGTACAGTACTTTGGGCCCTTTTAACAGTCCTGTCAGAAAATTATCATTGGCATTAAAATAAATGGGCCATAAATGCAACGAAAGTACGTTTAAAGAGTTACAAACGTTGGGTGAAAATTAGACTGTACTTTTATATTTTATCAAGAGGTGGCGCTAATCCATTCGTAAAATGAAATTGAATATTAGATTTCTTAGACCTGAAAGATACTAGGAATAATGCCCTGCACACGCCTTTGGGTAGAGTTTTTTCTTTTTACAGCGGATATCTACTGTTGTTGTTTTTATCAAAACGAGTGAAAGCAGTGACATTTTGTATTTAAAACAAATAATACCACTGATAAGGTCGTATCGGCTAGGTTGAATTTCATGATCATGATATAGTAATGTAATATAAGCATAATATAACAATACATCTGTCCTCCCTGGGCACGATATATATCTTCTTCTTTCTTTTTCAAGTTACAGTTAGGTTGTCATCACGTTTTTCTTGTCTATGATGGCGCTGAACGCTGATTTGTTCCTTTTTTGTTCAGTGCACTCAGAATGTGTTTGCTTACGATGTAAAAAGCAAATTAAACTAATACTTTGCAGTTCCACAGTGATGAAAAACAGTTTGCTAATGTTAAAAAATATTGATACACAATGTCTACATACAGAAACTTAAAGCGCAACGGTCAATAGAATAGTCCTCTTCTGATATCTTACACGCTCTAAAAATTCCTAGCTATCAGCGCGCTTAAAATTTACGACACACCGGCCGCGCGCGCAAATTCCGGGCGAACATGTAACGACGCTCAGCGGAGACAGAGTGACTACTGCTCTTACGTAACCGTTACAGTTTTATGTCACCCCCTTGATGATCGTCAATTTCCAGCCTGACATAATGCGATGATTGCTGCATAAACTCCCTTGTCAATGTCTCGTGATGGCTCCATTAATGTCAGGCACCAACCAAAGTCGCTTCGGCCTATTTTATGCGGACCGTTCTGCTGCGAGCGTTTTATCGCTCTGGTTTGCGTATCAACAACAGCATTGTATCATCGAAAGGATCGCTCCCAGCTGAGACAGAATACGTGCACAATGACATCGGTTTTAACTCTTATAACTTTTAAAGAAATCTTGCGATGCCCCTAATGCCGTAGTATCCCTACAAAGCTCTTCATGACAATGAATATGATTTGGTAGAACTGATGCTAAATATAATCCGTATACCATCAAACCATGGAGCTACTAACAAAGTTCTCTGTTAGTAGCTCCATGATCAAACCTTCGTCGCCTAATGTCCAACATTAGGTTCCAAGGTTACACTAGCCTCGGCCCAAGAGCATGTATTTCTGGTTGTTAATTTGATTCGTCGTTAATAGCAGTCCGTTGAACTGGGATATGGGACGCACAGGAGAATAAGCATGGGGCTACTTGGTGTAAGTAATACATGAATATACGTGAGTGTTATGAAAGCAGTACATATAACTATAAGAACACAATAAAGGGGGTGTAGATGCAGTGATGTATTTATATCAGTGAGCGTGTGTGTGTGTTTTTCCCCATTATCTCATTGTTCAGCTCTCCGGTGAATACCATCAATGATATTTGGGATGGACGTCTCCAGAGACACATTTTTCGAAGCTTTGTTTCCTTCATTTAGTAAGCTATGCAACGCTGCATAATATGTTGGCTTGAAGTTTGGAAATATATATCGACGAGTATGTTACAGTCTCATGCTCCCCCCCCCCCTCCCCAGCTGCCATCTTTATTTTGATCCTTCTTATTCTCTGACATTAGGCAGAGGGAAGGAAAGGTGCGTACCATTCAAAATGGGTTGGAAATGAGTTTAATTTTTCTCCTCTATTTTTGTTTTCCGTCTGAGAAGCGAGGTTCAGGTTTTCGTTTTCAACCTGGGTTCCCTCCCGCATCTCTCACTTCGGTCCCTTGCCTCCGCTGCTCGCCTGAACTCCCCGGAGTCGAAACACGAGAGTATGGGTTTGTGTGTGATATGCCGCCTCTTCCCACTAACCGTCGTGAATTCGTGAGAGCAGATATAGAAACGAATTACAGGAACTGTCATGTAGGTATTGTTAGTCTAGGTAACCAGGCATTTCTCTCTGACAATCAGCATGCAAAGAAGCTTAATGTGCTATTACTGTAAGACACTCAACAAGAAACGCCTGGAAGTGTGAAACAAAGTACAATTTCTGTGCCTCCTATACCCTTTCACTGGTTCAGAGTGCGTTAAGAAATGTCGGATGGAACGGAGGTACAGGGTGTATGATTTATTTCTGTCCTAATCACGTTCTATTACTATAAAAAAAAGTAACATAGCCAACACTAAGCTTGTAAGAATATCGATGAAAACATTCCTTGGGCATAAATTCAAACGCAACTCAATGCAGCTACAATGACATCGTTCACTCTATATGACACTCACTGATGTACAAGTTCCTTCCCGCAAATTGAAATCGGAAAAATCTGCATGAGAAAGTAGTCATTAGTGTTGCTTCAAACGATAACATGAGAACGTATAACATGTCTTCTAAGAAGGTGGCTTATCCTAGTGATGTGGACTGAAGTCTCGACCAGTTGATTCCAGTGAAGACACAAGGTCGTATTATGAAGGGGGAGATTCTCACGTTGTCCTTTTCAAAGTTGAAGAGGGATGGAAGATCAGAAACCATCTTTTCCTTACTACGGTTCATGCTTCGAGTTGATGTATTTTGATCAAGAGAATTCAGGCGTGCCGACACATCACTGTACTGTGGAGAGGTCAGAATGTTTGAGTGGTTTAACATATAGACAACACCTTATACGAGACAGATCTGTTTTTAGTTCATTCTTTCTTCTTTTTACATAGGGGACTATATCATTCAGTGTTGGCAGTTACTGCTTGATAACAACCAGAAGAACTATGATACGATGAAGTGTAAGAGCGATGTAATATCTACGTCTAGTACGAAGAGAAAGATGACACAAGGAGAAAACTTGGGCCCCATCGGGTCAAGATGAAATAGAGGGAGCGACGTCTCCTACGTTTCGTCCAACCATTTCATATTCATCGAGTAATTTCTCTGAGTCCCAGATGTGTCAAGTTTGACGCGTATACATTCCGCATCTTGTATCAAGTGTCTTGTGAAGATTAATCGGACTAACACTTTCAGAAGAGAGAAGACATTCATGCTGGGGGGGGGGGGGGGAGGGGAGGGAGGGGGGTGGGGGATTATCAAATGTGTGCCCGTGTGATGTGGGCTTGTCTGTGCGATTACATTGGGCTGGATCCTTTTCTTATCACAACAGAGCTACAGGACATCCCTGATCCAAACTTTCCGGTTGCTAGCATTCGAGTGACTTGAACCGATGCTCCGCTTCACATATCCGTTCTACGATGTCGCAGCTTTGTTTCAGGCATCTTCCCCTTTTCTCAAACCAATCCAGGCACGATTGCGATCATCATTTACTTCAAGACACGTTCCAGTAGATGCTTCATTTTTTCCACCAATCCGAAAGTGTCAGATCCTTCGTCATCTCCTACGGCTCCTCCTCTTCGCTGGACTCCGGCGCAGTCGCCCAAAACTCGTCTCTCGATTACCGTAACGGTATTCCAAGGTTGTCGCTTCCCCGTTTCCTTCCTTCGCCCTTTGTTCTCGCCGACTCTCTCGGCGTAAAGTTCCGCCCTATCCCGTTGGCCTATCCCCTCGTCGCGTCTTTAAATTGATTCACTCCGTGCGATGACAGCTTCGTCCCAATTTCTCTTACTCCATGCCTAAGCTCTCCATCTTCCCAGCAGTCCCCCCCCCCTCTCTCTCTTTCTCTCTCTGCCCCTATAGGGCACTCTTCACACATCTACAACATTATGTGTCTTGTCGTCACATTGAACACCCCCCCCCCCCACACACACATATATAATATACACATTCACACATACTCCCTGGATGAGCCTCGTCTATACCAGGGGGGTGAGTCCCCTCCCTGGACCTACCAATCGTGTGTCAGGCCAAACTCGTCCACACAATATTTCAACGTCATCTTCATTTCATCGCGATAAATATTCATCCCCTCTTCTTTATCCTTCTTTCGTTCTTCGTTTTATGTGCGCGTGACGCGACTTACATCAGGCTCTTTGGAGGGATGAAGAAAAATGAGGGTTTGAAATTCCTGTTTTAACAAATATTGCCGTGACATTAAATCCCAGTGTTGTGTATGGACAAAACTCCATGGCTAATAATAAATTCATACTTGCCTTTACAGTAAAAGAAATGTTAGGAATTTTAAATCTAAATTTATAGTCAAAAGCTATGATCCAGGGAAGTTAAAAAAAAGCAGAGAACTGTATAAGAACGTTCACGGAGAAATCAGAATTAGAACATCTTTTAGCACGATGGAAAGTCAAAAGTGGGTGGGGTGGATGTCAGCTCTTGTTGTTTCGGACATACCTGCAGGCAAGAATGTGGAAGTCAGAAAGCAGTACCAGAGTGTTGCAGAATGAATAACCACGGAGCTATGTCGCTCCATGGAATGAGCAACGCGGTAGGATGTTCCTGTATCCTTTTGCATGCATGCCTGAAATTCAGAAATACGGTCATTTTTCCTTTTTTATTTTATTGAGGTGAGGTGGCGTTCTTCTTGTGGGAGAGCGTAACGTTTGAAGATGTTTTGTAATGATCATTTTAGGTAACGTTGGTTACCACTGACATAACAGACAGACGTGTGCGGCGTGACTGCAAAGCCTCAGTGAGGAGCGAAAGAGACTTCGGAGAGAAACATCAACATCACTTCTCCAGCAAACTAATCCCCTTTGGGATTTCCCGCTTTTAGCTGCTCTTGGATTCCCCGTTCAAGTCCGCCTTCACGATTACTTCCTCGCCATACGCTGAGTATAACACCGCCGTGTGGTGAGAAAATTCCAACGGCATATGGTCCGTGCCTTGTGCCCCTATGTAACATAAACACTTGTTTTGATGCACCAAAAACATTCGTGTATCCATTGCGCTTCTTTAATTTCACAGACGCAAGATTTCCGAAAAACACCTGTCCACCAATTGTTCTCCGGCATGGTCTCACTTAACCCTCACAGCGTCGTGGCGAAGATCCCACCATGCTGATTCCGCTGAGTTTTAGATCTCAGCCAGAACCGAAGGGTTAGCCTACGACTCGGAGACATTGCGTCTCTACACTCCTACACGTTGCAAGCATAGGATGGAGGGAGGAATAACTACCAATATGTGTGCCATAATGACTTAAACGTTGGTCACCATAGCAACCGACAAAGCCGACAAACGTGTTCCTAAGTCAAGTAATATACAGAAAGGACGAGATGGAGGAATTTGATCGCGCATTAATGGCGGGGATGTCAGTCAGTGCAGTATTCTGTTTCCATATAAAAGGGTCGCATACGGAGCGAGCCTAGCCTCAGTTGCATTGTTTTCATACCAAATGGACTAAAAGAATGGGGATGATACGGTATAGGGGAGCAAACTTAGCCTGTCAGTAGTGGAAACCCTATCAACACCCTCTCACGGTATTTAGTAAACTCTTTCGAACACGAGACGACCTACATCAGCTTCTCATCGAAACACGATCCATACACAAGCACTACACTTAACTGAACTATAAATGCTTCGTATCTCAAAGTAAATGTTTTTATTTTCATTTCAAGTCCTTGAGAAATGATCTCAAGAAGATCATCTAATTGCACTTGCACACTTCTGCTATGTGGTTACAAGCTTCATCTGAAAGGTGTGTAAACGAACGGGGATGGTAAAGCTTTCCCCGCAGACCGGCTGGAATTAGCAGGGCCATGAGGAAACGGTATCTAGTACTTTGTATTCGGGCAGTTTTACAAAGTTAATAACGTTTTGCAAATGATAATTCAGCACTTTCCTAAGATTTCAAATCGGCTTATTTAACATACAGCGGCCCGATTTCCTTTACAAATAAATGTACAGAATAATGGAAATTTAGGGAGGTAAGCAGAATCCACTACGGCGACAATGAACGAAGGTTCGAGATGATTGTCGAGGTTTGAAGATGGCAAAGCGTCGGTAATATAAAGCCATGTCTTCCCCAGATTGTTAACATACGTGGGTTACAGAATACCTGGGTATTTTTAATCTGGCGAATTGACTTCCCAAGAGAGAAGAGAAATGATTTCGGACACCAAACCAAATTGAAAGACACCAGCGGGTGTCGTTGTCATCACTCTCCAAGTACCTACCCCACCCCGACTCACGTCTCCATACCCCCCCCCCCCCCTCCATAGATCCATCCACACTGTTGAATCAAGACATGACATGCACCAAACTTTCTTCATACGTGTGAGTTTGATAAGGCAACACGCGAGTATGCAGATCGAAAAATGTTGTGTTTAAACGAGATACACGTGCCCACGCTCGCTGTGAAGGAAATTAATATTTTCAACGGAATTTTTCATAACTTTTCCGTATAGGACTTACATGTAGCATAGCAAGCATGTCGAACTCTTGTGAGTCATCGATCAGTCAGTCAGTGATTGAGATTTGTTCGCTTGTTTGTCACTTTTTTCCGTCCATTGTTTCGTTTTGTTTTTCAATATCTCTCTCTGTTACTTTTTCTGTAGTTTTTGCCCACTACGCTCATATGGGTAGGCCTATATGGTTACAGGCCTACATGTGTATGTCTAGGTCACAATATTCTCATTACTCGGGCGTCTCTTGTGAAGACTATCAAGACCAATCTAAATTCTTCCCTCTGGGTTCTCAGGGGAGCATATCGCGGGAAACATGTGTTTTTTAAAAGCGGAAATGATTTTGATATCATGACTAGATATCATTCCATCGGTTATCACCTTGTAAGCAAACGTGTGCTACAAAAATAGATCAGTTAACTTGGCAGTGATCATGCATTTGACCCAAAACCAGGTCAGTGTCAAGAATGTATAATAGGTGTAAGTTGTATTTACTTTGCGCGTCCATAACCATATACGCAATAGCTACAAATTGTATTAACTTGATACCAAAGGCTGTCAGTTTCGGAAGAAGAAAAACATTGATTGTAAAAATATACATGCATGTATGTGAATCATGCACCTGAAGTACTACGTATTATATCTCATGGCAACGTGTAAAAGTGAGACGAGAGAGCGGTTTAGGGCCATTGGAATAAGAACCTGTGCGACCCTTTTCTCGGCTCGCCGACTCCCAGGGGCCTTTGCCCCATTCACTCTCGGGGCCTCCTTGCCTAGATTGTGAACTCTCCATCCAAATACTGCTTATAAGAGAGGGTGTATCAAACTCTTAGGAACACGTGGATTTCATGTGCAGCAGCAAGAGAATCTTTTTTTTTTTTTTTGCAGAACAATACTTGCGTACGAAGTAACGATGGTCTGAGATTTCAGTAAACAGAGTTGATCTCTGTAGGATGAATGTATGATCCTTTTATAGTCATTTGAATGACGGGACTTTGTGAAATGTATGTTGTGTCTTTAGTATACACTTTGTTACGGTGTATGTCTGTGTGTCCATTGACAATATTTGTAATGTTGAATGACTGAAATTGTCATGAACAGGACTGTCTTGTCTTACTCTTAGTTTTCTCCTGTTTGTTCTTGATCCAGGTATGGTTCCAGAACAGGCGCGCTAAATGGAGGAAGCGGGAAAGGTTTCAGCAATTCCAGAACATGAGAGGACTAGGACCAGGATCTGGTTACGAGATGCCCATAGCACCCCGCCCGGACGCATACTCACAGGTGGGTAATAGCCTCGCTTCCCCACCCCCGTGTTCGACCACACCCTATATCGTACATGCAGCACTGCTTTTGAACGTAGCAAACACAGACACACACACACCTACACAGCAAACATACTGTCGCTTGTATGCCTACATCTTACTGTATCTTCCAGCTAGAACCCTAAAATACTCCTATTTATGATTTTTTTGCAAAGAAAAAGGTTGTGCTGTTCATGTGTGAAGTAACCTTATTACCGGTACAGTATTTGTATTTGATGTATAAAACTTTTATACCAAGCATGCGCTAAATATGTTAATCTCTCTCAAGCTGTACTCATATTTGCTTGCATGATCGTTTTTGATGTGATACCACCATAACATCTAAACTTGAATAGTGTGAAATCTGACCACTTCCATCAGTAATAGTGTGTGTATCTACTAGCGTAGTTCGCGTAGATTTTGTTTCGTGTACTTAGCATCAATGTGAAGCTCTTATACCTTCTGTCGTGTCTAGTCATCACACTACTTTTCAATGAGTTTCTCCCTCTACGATGAAATAGTTGTAGTATGTAATATAAATTTTGTCAGAATATCGTGGAATTTCAATGCATTTCTAGGTGCTTGTAGAGGAGGAAAGGTTTTGAAAACCCACCAAAATAACAGACTTGCACAAACAAATGCAAACTAATTAGCAGAACCGCAAATTAACTTGCTACCAACCCACCTAAACTGAACAAACAGGTCAATTCTCCTGGATTCCATGTGTTGGGTGACACGCACCAGCCGCCAGCTCCCGTAGAGGGCGCTATGCTCCGGATCTGTCGAAATTTGCAGAACCTCCGACGGGAGTTCGACTCGAGAAAGCTAGGCTGTCACCCGTCTGGTTCAGTCGCAGGAACGCCTGGCACGAGTACCACTGAATCCCAAGATACACACCCCTCCATGGTAAATGACATGCCACATCGCTTCCAAGTCTCCTTCAATCTCATTCCACTCGCATCTCGTTCAATCTAAGTTTCTATCTTTCTCCTGTATTTTCTCATCTTCACTCTAGATCTTGTTTCATCTCCTGACATTTATAAATTCTTCCTGTTGTTTTCCAACCTCTCATTCTTCAATGATTTAATCTTTCCTTCTTACTTCTTATCTTTTCTTCCTCTTTTTACTTTCCCTCCCTCTTTCACTTTCCTCACACCTTCAATCTTGTAATCTGAAACTTTTGGCTGCTGCTCAACATGGTGCACACAACTGATCATCATACATAATGCTGTTTTTGTTTTTATTTTTTGCTTTCCAAATGCACTTATTTGATTGCCAAAATAGACCACATTTCTCACCACTGCATATCCTTGGAGGAGGGAACTTTTCTTTGAGTTCATACAGGCAACTCTTCATCTTCATGCCAAGCTCTAATGCTATTTATCAAAGAGCATCTGCATGGCACTCCTTTCACAATACATGTATACTACAGCTGCATGTCCATGTTTTTGCTTTTCATCATATCGCACTGTCTTCTGTGTTACATCATATCATTAATCCACATATCCCATACCACTGACTTCTATTCTAGAAGATATGTTTCATGTTCTATGATACACATGTGCCTGCTGACTGTGTGAAATATAAATTCACTGTGCATGTTCCACTGGTTGGCAGTGATTGTTCATGTCATGATACAGTATACTGCTCTACCAGAAAAGTATTATTGCCCTCATTTAGAAACGCTATTGGAAAGATGTCTCTGGATCATATTGTGACAATGCTCTGACAATGACGTCTGCGTTGAGTAATTGTATATACAGTGGGCTCCCGTTAAAACAAAGTCCTCGGGACCGGCAGTTATCTTTCGTCATATCAAAATTTTGTTATACCGAACAAATAAACAATAAAAAGCATAGAGCGGATAATGTTGCGGCCTGAATTTTCACTTCATTGTAACCAGAATTTTGTTACAAATGTGTTTGTTATAATGGGAGTGCTCTGTACAATTTTTAACTGCTTTCTGAATTAGGAATTTGAGGTGGTATATGATTCATAATATCTTCATATCACCAGCTGCCTTCAAATGGTGTTGGGCAGAAATTCACAGAGAATTAGAGGAATGAAGCAGTTCTCATACTTTTGGGATAGTGACCATAATCAGAAAGATCAGTGCCCCCTTGCATAAAAGTTACTATTGTGGTAACTTTGCCATCCAATGGTAACTACAATGGTAACAATATTCAACAGCCAATCAAAATCAAGAATTCCATGGTAGTTACCATTGGATGGCAAAGTTACGACAATAATAACTTTTATGCAACGAGGCCCTGATATCTCCAAACACATGAGACATTCCCTCACAATACACTCTTTACAAATGAGGGTTGAACTGAACTGGCTTTGTCTATGGCTAGACCCCTAGACATTTTGAAATCCATGTATTTATTGTGAATGTAATGGAAAGTGAGTTTATGCTCATGACCGAGGAAAACAGACAATGGAAATAAGAGTTTTCCTTGACAAGAGAGTTAGTTTTCCAAAAAGTAACATTTTACTTAAATTACAATATACACTTTACATCAGCTTTGAATTCGAGTACATCTTTGGGATGACAAAGTTATCAATCACTGCTTCACACTTACTCCAAGTATGTAATATCAAACTTCTAATGTGCAATGCTGAATACATTTCATTCAATTCAGGTCTTGCCAAGATCTCATTGTACATAGTTAATTTGCAGTCATAGCTGAGTACTTTTACTAATGAGGAACATACATGTAAGTAATGAGCATCATAAGAATGACATTCATTCAACCACCCTCCATGTGACTTGAACTCCAAAATTAGTACAAAAGCAAGAAACAAATCACGGCATGTGGAGCTCACTTTTGACCCCATTCAGGCCCAAAGTATCTGATAGAATCAAAGAATGTGATAATGACTACATTAATTTTGATATTTGTATCTTAAAGGAGCTTGTTATTAACCATAATTTTCCTTTTTGATTAACTTGCTTCTCTTCAGCTCCATCAAAGCTCACCGTGGGCCACAGCAAACATGGCATCCCCCCTCGCATCCTCCATGTCTCCTGTTGCCCAGCAACCACAGATGCCCGGACAAGCCCCCATCAACTCCTGCATGGCACCACAGTCCTCACTCCCTTCATTCATGGGTGTGTCCAACCAGCATATGAACAGCGCTGCTGCCTCGGTCATGAACACCATGAGTCAGATGAGTTCCATGACATCAATGCCGTCCAGTATGCCGCCCTCTACAGTTGCTGGCTCAGCGAGCAGCCCTGGCTCTAATTTCATGTCGCCATCTGGGGTGGGTGGGCTCAATGCTTACAATGGTCAGTACACAGAAATGCACTCGGCTGTGGAAGGGGTAGGGGGCGTTGACAGACGTACTAACAGCATCGCCGCTCTCCGACTGCGGGCAAAGGAACACAGTTCAGTCATGGGAATGATGAATGGATACTCGTAAAACCATCTCATTCTCTTACCTCTATCTCACTTAGAAAAAAAATTAAATAAACATGAAAATATTATGACTTGTTTTTCAGCAGTATGATAGATAGAGATTCTACCACTAAAATGACCAGCCACAGTGTGGGAATACAATTGTATGCTACAACCAGTGACATCTAAACCATACGATACTGGAATGCCAAAACAAATGCTGAGCAATTCATGACATAAAACTAAAGGTGTAAAGGTGTGCAAGTAGAGTACTCTACCTTGGTAAAGTACAGTAAGAGTATATACTGTAACCATTCACATTCATCCAATTACACGAAGTGCAGATATGACAGACTCCCAGTATTACCTGTAACATTTTAAAGCACATGAAAGGAAAGAAAAAAAAATACAGCTAGAAACAAAATGCTTTGTAAAAAGCAGTTTAAATGGTGTAATGACCTGGTTATAACAGTGTTTACCTATATTTGCCTTAATGGTAATACATCTACCATTCATCTACCTATCTATTCACTACTGATATTTTAACCATTCTACACAATGGGAAAGAATGTACAGAGCAGTGTGCATTAATATCCTCTCCTGAGCCGACATCTGGTCAAAATACACAGTACTCTGTGTGACCTCTTCCTTGAGTAATGCAGTTTTAGGGAGCCCCAGTCTTGTGACTATAACACTTGAACCAACACATTGCTCCAAGACGCTGGACTTTCTGTCATCATTAACAAAATATCTAATGGTGAACAAAGTTTGTACCACAAGTAAGTTCCAAGTTAAAGTGGGGGAAAAAAAAGATAATTTTTGATGAAGTGAGAGTAGTGGCTGCAACAGTGGCATTTTTTTCCAGTGCAAGAGACCAAATTAACTGAATGTACATTTTTGACTTGAAAATATGATAGTGACATTGAAGAGTCCTGTAGATAAAAATGTGATGTCACTACTCCTGCAGCAAGGGAGAGGAGAGGATAGACATGTGTATGACTTGAGAAAAATTATTAAGTTTAGAGGTAAACACCAGTGTGGTCACTCCAATAATTATGAAAGTACTTGTGTATACAGGCTTTTAAGCATTTGATACGAACCATAGGTTTCCCCTCTTTTGTGATTTCCCTCTTCTTTCAATGTACTCTGTACACATGTGCGCATATTACAATGTCAAGTACTTAGTCCTAAAATTGTTAATAATCCTGTTTCCATATTTCCTCTATTCTTTTTTTATCTGTATTTTTTTTTTTTTTTTTTTTTTTTTTTTGGTGTGGATATGCAAGTCCTTTTATGTAGACAAGATGTACAAACTTTTTAGTGTAAATTCAATCAATTCAATTAGCAATAACTTATTTCAGAACCAAATCAGTTCAAGGATTATGTGTGTATAGAGGATAGAAATATTTGCGATGCCATCTTGCAGTAGAGCACTTGATAGAAGCAATTGCACAGGAGTAGAAGAAAGAGTGGTACAACAGCTGGCAAGACTGGTACCAATGATTTCTCCCTACGGAGCTGGAAAAGGGATCGATGAGATTAAATGTAAATATTTGTCACAGTATTCTGCATGGTCAAAAAAAGAGAGGTAATGTGAGTCATTTCAACTTCATCAAAATGGCTTTGAAGTTGATGATCTGTTTTGGTGTGTTTTGTTTTGTTATCTATTGGATGACGATGGCTAAAATACAATCAGCAGTGTGATGACTTCCGTGTACACCCAAATTTACAAGGACTGAGGGATGGAGAAAATGCTTAGCTTTACTTTCCAAGATTTCCTTGTTCTAATTTGCTGTTGCCCATGATGTTAATGCTGTGCATTGTCAGATAAAAACCAGACAATACTTGTATTCAGTGTGTATAGAATTCAGAGGCTAGATGCTATATGACTTGCTTCACTGTAGCATCTAGTCTGGTGGTAATATACAAACCGTGTGAATGTGTCTGTTATAGGCACCCCCAGTAATGTATTCACCTATTGGCTTTGCAGCACTTGTTAAGTGTGAGATGAAGGCTTGTTTAAATGGGTTCTTAATGGAATAAATCTACTCTTGGTCATGTAAATAAACCCACACAAGAGTTTTCTTCACCATATGAAAATAGGATTCCTTGTCCTTCAGTCAGTGGATATCTGCATTTCAATGAAATTTCTATTTCTGGATTTGGCCAGCCGCTGGCGGCATAAACGACTGCTATTATTTTTCTTTTATTTTTCTTTCTTTTCTTTCTTTTTTTGGAAGGGGGGGGGGGTATACTAAGGATGCAATTATCACTTGAGTAATCACAAATGTTATCATTAATCACAGGGTAATAATACCAAGACATATCCTTTCATTTTGTTATACAACATGTACTTTACAATCGCTATTCAAGTTTAGATTCCTAATGTCACATGCCAATGTCCATTCTACATGATGATTTGGAAGTAAGTTTGTATGCTGTATCCAGCCAACACTCAAGTATTCACAGTGTTTTATTCACAATAATCTCTTGAAACTTCTTTGTATTCAGAAAGTAAAGTGCACCTGAGTATTCAGTAGAAATGCATTGTAATGGGTTTTCTGTATTCCATGTCAGTTGACTTCTCATTCAGAGCACCAACTATTCAAAACTTTTGAGTACCTCAGTTTTTATTTTTGTGTAACAGTGGGATTTATTGATCGGTGTGTATGTGACTCTGTGTGGGGGTACAATAAATTCACACATGTGGTTCCATTATGGATAATAGGAAATGCTGGCTTGTAATGCAGTTGTCTGTTTTCGGTCAATTGAAGTTCTCTTAATTTTTAAGTGATTTTTAATATCTATCAATTTTTATGCATAAAATGCAATCAAAACACAACATGCAGGCTTTTGTCTTACTCGCCTTAAAACTGTGCTAATGGGAAACAGATCTACTCTTTGAGATTTCTCCTGTTCTCTTTCTGAATGTTTCTGGCATATTCCAGTCAACTTTGCACACAGAATTCCATATGTAATGTCAATGACCAATAAAGGTATGAAGCTGATGTTGTCTCATTACGTTTACAAGAGTTCCCATCCAGCTAGTTGTGAGCCTACTTGTTTTGTAGATTCCCAAAGCTTTTGCTTTCAGTGCTGTAAAGTGTGTTGTTCTCTTGTGTCATCAGCATGCACCGTGAGTGTACATATCTGTAGTGTGTTTTGTGCTTCCCATATATTGTGACTAGATTAGAAGAGGGATGACGAAGGCTTACTCTCAGCCATGGCATAAAGACAGTCTCACCATACTGAAGTGTGATTATAATTATTTCTATTATCTCTTTTTTTGCATTCACACTCGGTCATAGTTGGACCAACAAGGATGCAGGCTCCGGTGATGTCAGAATAGATAGGAAAAAAGCAGGCAATCTAACGTCATGCTGAAGTACACTTGGTCATGCTGGACAAGCGCTCATTAGGCAGAATTATTTATTTGAAGATGTGACTTCACAGTATATCATTTGACAATCACTTGTCAAGTGATAGATTCATGCCATTAAACAGATTTTGCTGAGTGAACTTTTTAAAATTAGTTATACAAATTTCATTCAAGTATTTCATTGCACCAGAAAGGTATTCCTCTTTGAATTTTCACACATCTTTGTCAAACAAGTAGCTTTGTGAATACATCATGCAAACTTTGTGTCAGTGGTCATAGTTGTGGATCTACTTATTGTGTACTTCCTAGAATTTGTTTGTATAATTAACTGTACAGAATATTTGTTTCACAATTTTGTTTTTCATATAAAGTGAGAAGTGAGTTGGATGTGTAATTATTATTTTCTTGATCTTGCTTGGACCTCATTTTTTTTTTTTTGGTGTGTTTCAAGTTCGCAACACATATGTACGTGACTTTGGATACATCCAAAATATGTTAGCAGGTACAGTCCATGGCTGCAGTGTACATATTAACCCTACCATGTTTTGAGTAACTTCTAAGCAAGCCATTCTCATATATGTCACATACAGGACAGAATATGCCTAAACTGAGGTAAATCATATACATTGAATCATCACAGAATAACAGTTTCATCCAATTCAAAAGCACACGTGTAGGAAATCACTGGCGCATATTGCAAGTGATCAGGTGTCATTTATCCTCTCTATGATGAGTGAGTTTTGTCAAAAGTGATGCAGATACGTCACTGTCGAGCAATAATTGCAGTAAATGATCCTGCCAAATTTCTCTTTCCTCTCTCTCTCTCTCTCATGCTGTCTCTCTTTATTTCCTTTGTTACCTGCACCATGATGGTTATATGTTTGTATTCATTCATCACTAACGTATTCTCAACATCCACAGGTGATACAGTGTACATTGATATTGTGGAATAGGTTACAATGTGCTTCCCGATACAACCCCTTTGTGGTATTGTACTTTGTCTTTTTTTTTCTTTCTTTTTGTACAAACATGACTGTTTTGTATAAAACTATGCCAATACTTTGGTTGTCATTCTGTTTGTAAAGTTGAAAATAGAGTACAGATCAAGATATGTTTTTATGTACAGAAATGATCTCAATAAAAGATTGGTATCATGACTACGTGAATATTTTACTTGTCATGGAGTGACTGATTCTGTCAATGGAGATGTTAGAGAGGAAAAGATGGGGTGAGAATGGAGAAAAGAGAAGGCATCAAGATGTTGAAATGTAAGAAGATAGACAGATGAGCAAATAAATAAATGGATTGATTAACAGATTTGTAGAAAAAAAATATTGATGAAAACTCAATATGTGTAAAGAGATATGTGATCATAATGTATGTAGTCTTTAAAGGACAAGTCCACCTTCATATACATAAGGAAGAGAATGCAGCAATATCAGTAGAACACATCAGTGAAAGTTTGAGGAAAATTGGACAATCCATTCAAAAGTTATGAATTTTTGAAGTTTCAGTGCCATCATTGCTGGATGAGAAGACTACTACAGCATGCGTATCACGTGCGTAGAACGATATAAGGAAAATAAAAAGAAAATTCAACATATTTTCACTTTTCTCGCATAATAATAGTGCACTTGACTTGCCTCTTTCAGAAGGCAGGGGGAATGATTATTACCCTTAACATATGTCAGTAGCCAGTCAGGGAAAAGTATACTTTTTTTCAACAAATGAAATTTTGCGGAATTCTCTTGTTTATACATAGTATTTTCCTTAAATCATTCTATGCACGTGACATCATACATTGCAGTAGTCTTCTCATCCAGGAGTGACTGTGCAGAAACTTTAAAAATTTATAACTTTTGAACGAATTGTCTGATTTTCCTCAAACTTTCTATGATGTGTTCTACTAATATTGCTGTATTCATTCGATCCTTATGTATATAAAGGTGGACTCGTCCTTTTAAAAAAGATTGATAGAAAGTACCAAGTTTCTACATTTAGTGGTCAAATAAACACACTGAAAACCTGTCCATTGACCTTTCAAAACAACTTTCATAGCAGCACAAATTTTCTGGCACAATGTAGAGATGAATGCATCTTTTGAAAGGTGTAGGTTGTATTATTGAAAGCTTACATATAAACTTCATCTCCCAGATTTTCTTCTGCCTATCTATAACTTCACCACTCCTGTGTGACTATACAAAGCAAATGATATCTGCATAGCATGGTGCTACTAGCTCGATGGTCAAAGCCTGTGTTAACCTATTGGGGATGGGCCGATTTTGCCACAATATGCATTTCCACAGACACCAGCGTGAATATACATGTACTTGGGACTAGTCTTCAACAGGTTAACCTGTTGAGGACGGGTTGATTTTGCTACAACACACATTTCCCATAGATGCTTGCCCAAGTTTACTTGGGACTCGTCTTCAACAGGTTAAGAATGTTGTAATTCAGGGGACAACAATGGAAAGAATTGCATGTATTTAGCAGCCATGGTGTCTCTTACTTGTGGATAATGCTTGAAGCATTAACACTAAGAATCAAACGAGCACACATTTCACTTCTGACTGACAAACCAAAACATAAGCAGGGCTAGTCAGAGGTTTGCAACCTCTTGCGAGCTTCTTTGTCTACATCTACAGATGCTATTAAGATCTTTATCTGTAGGGCCTACTGGTATATTACCTTCTGTTATCTGCATCTTTGAAAGGCACCCATTATCTTTAGCATTATGGATTGTTTTTTGTTGAACTAGGCCATGGAAAAGATACAGTGCTTTCACCATGACGGCAAAGTGCTGTAACTCAAGCATGCTACAACCACTCTGTGCTATCATCTTACTGCTACTCCCATTTCACCTACCTGTCACAACTCTAGCATGTCCATGTAAGCTCCAGAGATGAGGTTAGACTGGTGTATAGACAGCTTGTCCATCAGGTCATCTGCAATGGTCATCCCTTCTTCCTGTGACTGCCCATCTCTCAGCACCACCTGATAATTATAAAGCAATGGTTTCAAAATCTTTATTCCAACATCACAAAGTTTACAGTGAAATTTCACACCACGGCAAGTTGACATCAATAAATGGAGTAAAGTCATAATTATGAATGGCATGGGGGAGTTTTCATCACAATCAGACCTCACATATGAACATTATTGAATTTTTACATTCAAAATTGTTACAAAAAAAAAACACAATGATATCAGAAGGAGGAAACAAACATGCAGATTACATGGGATAGTGATGTCATAGCCTCACGAGTCTGCCACTGACCTTCTCACAAATCTTCACTGAAGTCTCTGTTATGACATGAAATCAGAATGTATTTTCTGCAGCACTGTCGTCTACACAACTTCAGTGATTTTCAGATATCTTACATGCATTTAGATTCAACATTCATAGTGTACAGAGGCAATTTTAGACAATTGCTGGTTCCACACTAGGGCTATGTGCATACTATCAACTAAAAATGCATGGTTACATTTTCAACTCTTGGGATTTTGTAATCAAGCAATGAATTGGACATTTATTTCCATTGTAAATAATGCAATACACTAAAGTTTACTCAGTATGAACTGGGGTGCATGAATGTAAATCTCTGAAGCACACTGCATTTGAGAGCAGTGCAGATACCCATACACCAACCTATACTAGCAAGCAGGTCATGGCATTTGCACTGCTGCCTGTTGGTACATGACAAGTTCATTAATCAGAATGTTGATACAACACTTGATACAACGAATACAACACTTTGTCACACATTCATCCTAGCAGATACTACCAGGTCAGACGCAAAAGTTAACCTCAACCATTCAATATAAAAGACAAGGGTTATTTATTACAACTCACACATCCCTGTACAATAAAAATTCACTCCATTTTCAGGTTGACTTAAATAAATAGAGAACAATAATACAAACAGAATAATACAGAAAACATTAAAAATAGATACAAGGTGGAAAAGAAATGGAATTATTAGGTTTAAAACTTTACTAGGATGGTGACATCATTCAGTTATAAAAATTACATGAGGTGATTCCCCGCCTTACAAGTTTCCCATTTACGAGTATGTACCTAGAGATCTTCACAAAATTTTCTTTTTAGACATTAATCAGGGCTGCACACTACCCCATTTTTTCTACTAGTCTGACCGTCTATCGGGCCAGAAGGTACACAGTTTTTCACATGTTTTCCTTGTTCATTCCTGAAAAACTTACTGGTCCAACAGTGATTTTTACTGGTCAGGGACCATCGGACCAGTGCCAGTATGCAGCGTTGCATTAATTTAGATGATCTCTCAAATCATCCTATTCAGGAAACAATTTAGAAGGAATCAAATTGCAAGGGGAAGAAGGGCTTGCAATTACTGACTTAATGACTAAAAGAAAGATATTGCCTACACCGTTGGTACATGAACAAACCAGAGGGAGATTTGTAAGTGATGACATCATTGCCTGGCCTTAAAAATGTACTTTTAGTGTGAGATTGAGACCAATATCACCATTCTGTGAAGACTTCACACACGATGGAGACTCTCCATTTGAAGAACATGGGTGCATTGTCACAAATCAATTCCACTCTTAACGTCAGCTGCCTGCTATAGCTATTCAGTGATTGTAACTAAGTTTGCCGAATTGAAACAAGTAATTTAACCAGTCTAAATCCTTGAAGTGTGTAGTAAGATGAATCCACCATGTTTCTCAAATATATTTCTTTGCACTCACCTCGAGCTCCATGAAGTTCCCCAAGCCTTCTACTTCATCTATGTGTACTCTGGTTTGACCAACCATAATCAGTGTCCGTGTCTTCTTCACAATGCCCCTCACTCCCAGTGACATTCCTAGGGTTCTCTGTCATGGATACAAACAGAGAAGCAGTTTACAGCATATCATGATATCTCTAGAATGTAATCTAAAAGGCGCAGCAAGAACTTGAAAGTGAATTCAGCATACTCTGATGGAAAGTGATATTAATTCATACGTGCACACATATCACTAAATGAGAATCTTCTTTTGGTAAGATACAGCTAATGCTCTAGAAAACAAGGCAAGTGCGGGAATGTGTCTCGCCCATAAACGTACAACACCTTTTTTTAAATATATTTTGTTCACAAATGGACCTATTGATCAAAAGTTAGGAGTCATAATCAAATGCACTGTACATTGGGCCTTAAAAGTTCATTGACCGCTGCCTGTGACGTTTGACCTTGTGGTGACCATCAACTCCCCGACGGACATCTACCACCTAAATTTCGTCACAAACGGACTTATGGATAAAAAGTTATGACCCATAATAGAAACGTGCCCTAAAAACTTAACATTGGGCCCTAAAAGTTCATTGACCCCAGTCTGTGACCTTTGACCTTGTGGTGACCATTAACTCCCCAAGGTACATCTACCATCCCAGTTTGGTCACAATTAGACTTACAGATCAAAAGTTATGGTCCATAATAGAAATGCGCCCTAAAAACTTAACATTGGGCCCTAAAAGTTCATTGAACCCTGCCTGTGACCTTTGACCTTGTGGTGACCATCAACTCCCCAACGGACATCTACCACCTAAATTTCGTCACAAACGGACTTATGGATAAAAAGTTATGACCCATAATAGAAACGTGCCCTAAAAACTTAACATTGGGCCCTAAAAGTTCATTGACCCCAGTCTGTGACCTTTGACCGTGTGGTGACCATTAACTCCCCAACGTACATCTACCATCCCAGTTTGGTCACAAATAGACTTACAGATCAAAAGTTATGGGCCATAATTGAAACGCGCCCTAAAAACTTAACATTGGGCCCTAAAAGTTCATTGACCCCTGCCTGCGACCTTTAACCTTGAGGTGACCTTCATACTTGGTAGAAGGTAAAACTTTGTATGACCACTCTTCCCTCCAAGTTTGATTCAAATTGAAGCCCAGAGTACAGAGTTATTCAAGTTTTTATAGCGTTACAGACAGACGACGGACGGACGGACGACGGACGACAGACGGACAGACGCCGCAGGCAATCCCTTAGTCTCCCCTCACCTCCGGTGGGCTCGACAAACAAGTACACATGTGCGCGCGCGCACACACACACACAAAGAAAGATATGTGAATGTAATATCTCAGATGTCATTTCAAATCCTATCAAAAAAATAAATCTGTTATATATAAGAAACTAAATGATGGTACAGCAACAGCTTTGAAGATTACTTTCCATGAGGATTATTGATACGTACTTAATGCCCTTAAAACTGAATATACCATTCTGAAAAACACATATCTGGCATTAAGTCAATATCATGGTCCGAAGATGTCACAATGTGCCAGACTGATGGCAAAAAATAGAAGAAAAAAAAATGTCTTCTTTGTCAAGTTGATAACATTATTTGTTTTGGATTTCATATTAGGTGCAAGGATTTCAGTATATGCTACTTATTGTTCTGTGTTTTTCAGTTTCTGTGTGTCTAACCTTTCCCTTTTTCTTAATCGACAAAACTAGCCTAAATTTAGCCAGTGGTTGCATACTTGCGTTACTTTTTCTTCTAAAAAGTCACAAAACAAAAAAACTTTTTTGGCTCTTACGTTGTACAAGCAGGAGGTCTAATAAACACATTATAAGAGACTAGAGCCCTTCATAATCAGTGACAAGGGCAGGTGCCAGCAATTACGCAAAGGAGACTCAGGGCATGATGTGCCACGCCCTTAGCAGGAAGGGACAGTTAAGCCCCCTTTCCTCCATAGAACTGGTCCAGTGTACAGACACTGGTCAGGGAGACACAGAATGCCCCTCTCATCTCTCTCAAGTCTCAGTGGGTTACAAGAATTTTAGTAACATCCTGTAACCAGAAAGAAGTGTGACAGATTATTTTAGCAGAACACGTAGTTGTGTTTGTGTGCATTATTTCTCTTGGTGTGCCTTCTGTAACCCTCTTTTGGATTGTTACATGCGATATTCTAAATGCTTGCTTGATTTTGCATGAAATTGTATTTTCTTTCCTCCCCTTCTCTTCAGTGAAATTCAGGAAACATTTCAGGGATGTGGTTTCATTAAGATATTTCCCACTGCATGGAAAACATCACTTCAAGTGATTTTATCAGGCTCCTCTTACCACTGAGGTCAAACTGGGCAAAAACAATTTTTTATGTGACTCATGCATTTTCCATGCATTGGTAAGAGTGAACAAAAGATAACAAATAACAAGAATACTTCATTCTGCATAACCAGTAAGAGTCATCTAGGATACTCAGACTGAAGAATATAATTTTTCTTCTACCTTTCACTGTGGTAAAATCATATTAATTCTACAAGGTATTGTTTCAAATATTACATAAAATGACAAACAGAGTTTTTCTTTTCTTTTTTTTTTAATCCAACACAAAAGCATCACATGCAACTGATCACATGGCATGTGTGCAGTGAAAGTTTACGTGCAGGGTTAAAGGGATGGTATAGTTTTGGTTGAGATGGAGCTTTAGATGTGTATTTATTTTTTCTCTTTTGGCGAGATAATGACAAAGTACTTTTGAAATATGAAAGAACATACCGTTTTAAGAGGAATTCAAAGTTTCTTTGATAAAAATCCGTTTTTAAATAGCTAAGATATCCAAAAACAAAGTTGTAACCAAAGGTCTTAATGAAAGGTTGCCAACGCTGGTATAGCTTGCGAATATTTAAGAATTACCAACAGTAGGTTTGAACAAAGAAATATTACGCATATTATGCTCTTGGTCAATAGTTCCATATCTACAGCTGTTCCTTTGTCTTTAAAAAACAAACTAAAAAAAACATTTAAAAAAACTTGCTGCTGGGTTATAACAACGCTACATTGATTTCATGCAAAAAAAAACAACAGACGAAAGCCATTAATTTTCATCAAAATGATTTGATTTGTGCATGTGCGTGTGTGTGTGTGCAGGTTTGTAAGAGGGTTATGGGGTATTATAATTATATTTTCTCCTCGTTTAGTTTGCATATATGTGGTTGTGAAAAATATTACTGTTCTGTGAAAAACAAGAGACCCAGGGGTCTCGCGCTCACCTGAGTATCGCAAGTTCACCTTCCATGCATTCTTGCAGACTCTTACCTCAGAACATTGCAAACTTGGGGGGGGGGGGTAGCTTTGAGAGCTGGGGGCATTGTGTCCATTTGCATATTCCATCACACTGGTAAAAAATACCTGTCAAGCAAACTGCATGTGGAAAGTTTTCCTATACAGTTTGGAAAAAACAAACAAACAAAAACTTAAAGCTCTATCACTTCTGCAGAATGATATTTGTTAATTTCTATTCCTTAATTTGGGAGGTTTGGGCGCCCTGGGCCCCAAGGGGAGTATGATGCCCATTTGAGCAAATATAGATCCTATCCCCCTAGGAATGCCACCTACCAAGTTTGGTGAATATCCTTACTGTTGTTTACAAGAAGAAGATGACAATGTACAATTTAGGCCCACATTTGAAAGTTTTGAAAGTTGAAAGTTTGAAAGTTTTACTCACAGTTTAGAAAAAACAAACAAACAAACAAACAAACAAACAAAAACTTAAAGCTCTATCACTTCTACAGAATAATATTTGTTAATTTTTATTCCTTTATTTGGGAAGTTTGGGCCCCCTGGGCCCCCAAGGGGAGTATGGTGCCCATTTGAGCAAATATAGATCCTATCCCCCTAGGAACGCTACCTACCAAGTTTGGTGAATATCCTTACTGTTGTTTTCAAGAAGAAGATGACAATGTACAATTTAGGCCCACATTTGAAAGTTTTGAAAGTTGAAAGTTTGAAAGTTTTACTCACAGTTTAGAAAAAACAAACAAACAAACAAACAAACAAACAAACAAAAACTTAAAGCTCTATCACTTCTACAGAATAATATTTGTTAATTTTTATTCCTTTATTTGGGAAGTTTGGGCCCCCTGGGCCCCCAAGGGGAGTATGGTGCCCATTTGAGCAAATATAGATCCTATCCCCCTAGGAACGCTACCTACCAAGTTTGGTGAATATCCTTAATGTTGTTTTCAAGAAGAAGATGAAAATGTACAATTTAGGCCGAAATTTGGATCCCTCCTCCCTCCCCAGCAACCTCCCCCCCCCCCCCCCCCCCCCCCCTCCCTCGCACCCCTGGATCTGCAATGAACAAACTTGAAAACTGCAGTGTACCAACCCATGGTATCAACTTTGTGTTATCAATAATCACTTCTGGTTCTAGAGAAGAAGATTTGTAAATATTCCTTAACGTGAAGAGTTTGGGCCCCCAGGGGAGCATGTTGCCCAGATGAAGAAATCGAGATCCTAAAACCCTAGGCATGCTACCTGCCAAGTTTAGTGAAAATCCATCAACAGGCTTTGAAGAAGATGAACATGTACAATTTAAAGGGGATGGCTAGTAACCGATCAGTGGGAATCAGTGGGAATGCTGAGGGATGATTGTTCCAATCCTTGTGGGATTCATTTAAGAGTATTTTATATATCTACTATTGTGTGAAAATTATTTGCTTCAGAACAGTCTCATATTCAAGTAATGTGCAGATTAATGCCCCCTCACTGACCAAGCACACTAACCTGGAAACATTAAACTGCACATTACTTGAATATGAGACCATTCTGAAGCAAATAATGTTCACACAACAATAGATATAATGTACTCTTCAATGAATCCCACAAGGATTGGAACAATCATCCCCCAGCATTCCCACTGATTCCCACTGATCGGTTACTAGCCATCCCCTTTAAGTATCGGTACCCATTTGGACCCCCCTTCCCCCCCCCCCCCAACCATAAAGGCAGGGGGCACCCCTGATTCTACCATGAACAACCCTGAAACAGCAGTCATCAAAGCATTAAAGGGGAAGTCTAGTAACTGATCAGTGGGAATCAGTGCGAATGCTGGGGGATGACTGTTTCAATTCTTGTGGGATTCATTTAAGAGTACATTATATATCTATTGTGTGAAAATTATTTGCTTCAGAACGGTCTCATATTCAAGTAATGTGCAGCTTAATGCCCCGTCACTGACCAGGCATGCTAACCTGGAAACATTAAACTGCACATTACTTGTATATAAGACCATTCTGAAGCAAATAATTTTCACACAACAATATAATGTACTCTTGAATGAATCCCATAAGGATTGCAACAATCGTCTCCCAGCATTTCCACTAATTCCCACTGATCAGTTACTAGCCTTCCCCTTTAAATCATAGTATTAACTTTGTAGCTCTATCACTTCTAGTTCTGGAGAAGATTTTTAAAAAGATTCCTTAATGGGGGGGGGGGGGGGGGGGGGGGGGCCTGGGGCCCCCAGGTTGGATATGGTTCCCATTTGAACGAATTGAGATCCTATACCCCTAGGGATGCTACCTACCAAGTTTGGTGAAAATTGAAGAAGCTTGAAACTACAGTCATCTGTAATGTACTAGCTCATAGTATTAACTTAACTCTATCATATCTGGTTCTAGAGAAGAAGATTTTTTTTTAATTCCTTAATTTACGAGGGGTTAGGCCCCCCTGGGGACCCCTAGGTGGGGCATGGTGCCCATTTGAACAAACTGAAATCCCATTCCCCTAGGCATGCCACCTGCCAAGTTTGGTGGAAATTGGTGACGGGGTTTTCAAGAAGATGAAAATGTAAAGAATTTACACATGGCGCATGACTGATGCCGGACGAGCTGGACCAGCCGGACGAGCTGGACGAGCCGGACGAGCGATCACAATAGCTCACTTGAGCCTTCAGCTCAGGTGAGTTAAAAAAAAGACCATGAAACTTGAGAGTTTGTACGTCTTTAGGTCCAGTTTTGATGGGACCTTGATCATTCTGCATACAGTATACTGTGTATGATAACAGCAAGGAGGTATATTATCATTTGTTGCCACTTACAGTGGTAATATTTGAATGATTTGAATTTGATCTCATGACTTAGAATGTACTGAATTGATGCCTTGGGGTTGTTTTGAATATCGCACAACAACCATATCTTCATTTTGAGATGCAAGATATAGCAACCCTCTCAAATTTTAGATTCATTTAAGGCATCTCTTTCACATTCTGAATATTTCTGCACATCAAACTGGACAAGAAGGTTTAAAGAATAAACATCTACTGACATCCAAAAAATTTTGCACAGTCATCATAAATGACCCACAACGAACATTCTTTACATAACATGTTCATTGGTCTGCACTTTTGTGAGTTTTGAACCAACAGAAAGTATTGGTATGTATTTACATATTAGTCTGAATGTTTGGCCAAAATGCAAAAATGTAAGTGGATTATGATATGTGTTGTGTCTAGTTTCCTTTACTTTGAAGTCTTACTCAGATTGTATATATTTGATATTATTATTCTGGATAAAATTTCTTGGTGACTCTGCTGGCCTGATTAGAATCACTGCTTGCCTAGAGCTGAAAGGTAATTACCTAAACATAGTTTTGCAGTGGAACAAATGAAGATACTTTTATGCAAAGTGTGAATATGTCTTGATTAAACTTATACTTGTCAGACCTGCACAAAAAGAAAAACAAGGCAAGTGCCAAAATATGTCTCGCCCATTCGCGTAGAAGAAATTAATGTCTTTCTAACTCCCGGAAGTTCATTGAGCCCGCCTATGACCTTTGACCATGTGGTGACCTTCAACTCCCCAAGGAACATTTACCAGCCAAGTTTGGTCACAAATGGACACATGGATCAAAAGTTATGAGCCATATAATCAAAACGCGCCGTAAAAACTTTACCCGTTCCATACTGGAACCTGGTGCCCTGTGTATTAAGTCTATGGGGATTTCACAAATTAGTATGGAATGGGTTAACATTGGACCCTAAAAGTTTGTTGACCCATGTCTGTGACCTTTGACCTTGTGATGAACTTCAACTCCCCTAGGGACATCTACCATCTAAGTTTGGTCACAAACGGACATAAGGATCAAAAGTTATGAGCCATAATCGAAACACGCCGTTTTAAAGTTCATTGACCCCTGCCTGTGACCTTTGACCTTGAGGTGACCTTCATGTTTAGTAAAATGTGTGTAACCACTCTTCCCTCCAAGTTTGACTGAAATTGAAGTCCTCAGTAGAGAGTTATTCAAGTTTTTGTAGCGTTACGGATGGACTTTTGTGAAGCGGCAATTTCCATCACAAGGTCAATCTTCATAGCTGAATAAACTTTATTTCAGTGACCAGAAAACAGCATGTTTGAAAAATCTTTGAGCATTGCAAAATAATGGAAAAATAAGATGTATGTAAATCATATTACCTTTAAACTCTCTGCATCATCGATTAGGGTGATAGAGTAATTAGACACCTTTGGTCCTTCACGATCTGCTCTTTCATAGTAAACAAGCTGAGCTGGGCTGCTTGGCTGGTTCTGTATATAGTGCACAAAACAATACACAAAGACATACCAGTGTTTCTCATTCAATGTTGCATTTACCTTTTTTTCGTGCAGAATTGCACAAATTCCATTAAACAATATGGATGAAGTTAAACTGTTAAAGCTTTAAATGAGAAAGGAGCATGTCTAAGCCATTGCAGTAGTATCCATTTATCCCTCATCAAAATGCAATCATTCACAGTTTCCAAGTTGAGGAATATACCAATACTACAAAATGTCCCAGCAGAATTGCCTGTGTAGGTGTAAATGTGAGCCAATACATACATATTTTGACTGTATGCCTAATACTCAAATCTGTAACTATTCATGAACTCCATTTATTCATTTTGTATGAGAAGGAAGCTTGGCAATGAGGTGTCATAAGATTACGCAGCAGTCTCTGCACATCGTTAATAAAGAGAAATGATTGGTAGATTGCTGAGGTGTCTTCAAGATAAGCTCTATCTCAATAAATTCATGATTACTCTGGATAATAATACATAACCAAAGACTAAGAAGTGCCTCTCCGACATCTCATGAATGGCTGTCGACTAATTTTGCTTTTTTAACATGAAAAATTAACATAAAGAAATCACAAAAGTGAGTCAAATTACACAAAAAAACACAAAAGTTTGATGTCACTATGATAAAAACCCCAATATTCAGCTATAAAATTGTAAACTTACAGGAATAGAATTTCATTGGTACATATGTCATTTTCACACAGGAACTGCCCAGGCCTTACAAACTTCTGTCAAATCAAATTATCATATCTCTCGAAAGCAAGTCCACTTAGAAGCGAATTCTACTGAGGAATTTACAGCCATCGACCAGATTTACCTAGATCCTTTAAAACTGATCTGTTTTCCCAATTAACTTGATTATTTTTGGTACATTTTTTTTTCTAATTGGGCTCAGAAAGATCGTTGTAATGATACTTGTACAGAGCTACCAAGTCTCACGCATTCTGCGTGAGACTCAAGCATTTAGGGTCTGTCTCACGATCTCACGCATGGCACCCATTTTTCTCACGCATCTGGTGAAGTCTGCAATTTGGGCCAAAAATAAGGAGCATAGCTCAAAGGATTAGAGTGATAGTTGCAATTGAAGGTATATTTCCCTTTTGCCTTTCAAAATTAGTAAAAAATAGTCACGTAAGTATGCACCACATCGCATCATTAAGAGCTAATAATTTAAAAAAGCTCCCTACCATGGGAGGGGGACACCCTCCTCGTTCGCGTGCGCATGTGCGTGAGCGCCGAGTCATAAAAATCTCACTCATAAAAGGTTTTTGAACTTGGCATCTCTGCTTGTATCAAACCAGTAGTTCATTCCATTATGAAACACAAAGTTCACTGTTTATTTTCTGATAAGAGAGGGCAGCATTTCACTCAAATGAACAGCATTGATTGCTCAAATGCAAGGATATCACAATCTTGAGTGTTAAAATTCTTGCCTTATAAGTACATGTAGTTATCTTTTTTTTTTTTCTTGTGAAACCTGATGTGAATTAGTTTAAGACAGCACTGATGTGAATTAAATTACCACAGCTGGATGTCAGTGTTCATACTAACAGCCATCTCATATCAGTCGCAGACAAATGGCAGATCAGGTCTTGATTTGCATGTTCAACATGTGGCCATAATGTGAATATGGTGCAAGTGCTTTTGGCAATGACAACTTTATGGTGCCACATGCTACAAGTATCTCTGATATTGTGTCAAAATGAAGCTTCAATAAAATTTCAGTTAAAAATGACTGTTTACAGCCAGAAACTAGTAAATCTGTGAGTAATTAGATTTTATAACAATCTATTTTCCTCAAACATTAGTCATGAAAACTTCCCCAAATGGCTTATTAGCAACATTTGCCTTGTATCTTTGTCTATTACACGTATGTGTAATAGCATAGATTTTGAACATCATGCATGCATTAGTGACTTTGCACCCATTTGAACTATACAACTCGATCTGCAAAGATAATTAATCTTTTTTTCCTCTCTCCCTCCCTCCCTCCCTCTCTCCCCCTCTCTCTCTCTCTCTCTCTCTCTCTCTGTAATTGAGCTGGAAAAGCTTCAACTCATATCACAAATTGGTAAAACTTGGGCAAATGACTGAAAATACAGAGAAAAGTTGTGGTGTTTACAACTGTTTGTCTCAGTTTCAGTCGTCCTCTCTGGCAGTTGAAGAAGGTGTCAACCTGCTTCAGCGTGTCAAATCTCTTTTCATCTGTGAGTCCAAGAGCCAGTGATTTAAGCCTGTCGGTGTCACTGATGCTGGCTTTGATTTCCACGTTGGATTGCATCTTTGCCATGGTTCCTTCACCCATGCACACCTGCCTGAGACCTTGGAAAACTGCGGACTGGTGTCTTTGCAAGACAAGTCTGAACATTCAGCAGGGCTCCTGTTGTCTGTATAGTGAGAGTACAACATTAGTTATCATAACTCATCATTTATCCCTTTTTTTTGATAAACAATTAGAATAATATCAATTTATGAAGGACAGAACCCACATCAGGGAAATAGTTCTTCTAAGCTTCAAGGAGCTTCTTACATGCTTAACAATAATGAACAGTTAAATAAAAGTGTGTTTTGATTATTGACTATAGACAGCCACAGTTGGGGATTTCCAATTTCTGTTGGTAAATTTATTATATATAAATTAAAATTTATTATTCCTCAGTTTAGGAGCTGCACAGGCAAATGCTCGATATACTGATGTTATTTTTGTTTTACAAATACATGTTGGGACTTGTAGATGAAGAGTGTCTTTAGAACTGAACATAGATTATGAGTGTGTTTTTGAGATTTAAGTACTGAAAGTTCAGTAATTTAACTAGGGATTTTGATTGCAAAGTGCCTTGTATGCAAATATACAATTAGCAAGATCTTAAATGAGACTCACTGGCAAATTTGAGGCCTGTGTAGTTCTCTCAGAAGAGGAGTGATACTTGAGAATTCTTCTCAAAACTCACCTGTTTAATCAGTTGTAATTTTTTTTTTTCTGGCAGCACACACAGTCAGTTATTAATTATTGTATCACTGTATCACATACATTTTTTCTTCTTCTTCTCGTTACTGTTATGCTGGTTTTGCTAATGTTATTGTGTTTTCTAGTCTTTTTGTATGAATAGCACCAGTGCACTTAGAAACACCAGTATGAAGTGCCATATAAATGCAATTATTATTATTATTATCATTAATATTATTATTATAATTATTATTACAATTTTAATGCAACATATGCGAACTAGTTCTGCATCTCTGAGAGATGATCTCTCTCTTCAATACTCCATTCCCAGATCACCATCATTTCAAATAAAGGCTTACGATGTACTGTATGCTGCATTTTCCCCTTCATTAATATTCCTTTTGTTTGACATTAATATGTCTTCACTGATTACAAAGTTTTATTTGCAAGTTCTGTTTACATTATGTTCTGTTGTCAGAAATGGACTGAATTGAACTGAACTGAATTACTGGTATATAGTGTGTTTTAATTATGGCCACTAAAGAAACAATCAATGTCTGTGTTAAAGCAGGTAATTTAACCATGGACTGACAATTTGTTTTAGATTCCCTCCATGGGACAGAAGGTCTAGATGGTCTAGATTGTTCTCAATTAGGATTCCTAAATGATCTATGACCCTTAGAGAAAGTACCTCGCATAAGTACTATAGTCTACTCAGCCTAGTAAACATAGGGCAGGGGCACAAACCACTTCTGGTACTGCCAGAGACTAGTCAAATCATATAGGTACTCTAGCCCGACCAGCGACTTGACACTTGTGTACAGCGACAGGGCTGTGTATAGACTATATTTAGTCAAACCAGTACCAGGGACCTCATCAAATGATAGTCTTTGGTCTGATTATCACAGAGACTCCAACCCAAAGTACCTTCTGATCTGGAGATTTTCCCGCCTGAAACCCCTAGCAAACGGGAGACTCAAAGTTGACGTGTGCGAAGCGCGAAATTCCCAGGGTTCTAGATGCTCTCTGGTGCTATCTAAGGCTTATTTTTTCAACATGCGATAGAAATATGTAAGAAATCCTTTCCAACGGGAGACAAAGAGCCAGGGCTGGAGAAATTAAATCTCAAACGGGAGAACGGGAGATTTTGCAAATATGGGTTTTCGGCGGGAGATCTCCCGTCGAAAACGGGAGAGTTGGAGTCTCTGTTATCAACTGCAGTGAACCACATGAACATGATGAACTAGAGGGCCTGTGTGTATTGCATACTTCACGTTCACCACTATTTACTAATGGAAAAAAAAAATAGTTCTAACAATTGTTAGTGGTAGTGTAGCTACTAATTCAACTCCAAAAACACCTAAATTAGCCCCCCCCCCCCCTCCAAAAAAAAAACCCACCTAAAACACTAAACAAACACTGTCATGTCACTGACACTGACGTGAGTGTGTGAAATTACCAAGACATTAGTTGGCATCTACATTTCTACTTAGACGTCTGGACTAGACAGTAGACTAGATTCTAGAGTATTTATATAGACTAACCTAACAGTTACTGTACTTGTTCTAGCTAGGCCTACACTAGCACACGTGCCACGTGGTATTTACTATTAGTGGTGCAGCTATCTAGTAAAACTAAAATTCTACGATTCTACTTCTAGAGCTTTGCGTTTGAGTGGTTTATAATACAACGTGATCCTACACTCACAGTCACAATGCAGCCAATGGAGTTTTGCATGCTGGAACACATACTAGTAGACCATAGACTCTACACTTATACAGAAATAAAGGTATGGGACTGAGCTTACACTTCTTGACTAACGTGTTCACACCAACTACGACAAAGCAAGATACTCTGGAGATACTTCATGACATACTGCAAATCTCACCTGTCTTAGTGATATATATGGTCTAGTGGTTGAATCACTTCTAACACCAGTCCGCTCAAAATTATTCCTCTATTTTGCTAATCTCGGGCTGAATTTCCTACTCAAACACGATCTGGGACGTCGTCTGCATCTTAACCTTTGCCCTAATTCGTTGTTGTGACCAGAGCACTCACAGATCTAAAAGAGATTTATACGCTTCCCTTAAATATCAGAGAGAGAACAAAAAAATATTTACATTTAGGATTGCATATTGTAAAATATATAATTTTATTTTGGTAATTTTTGAAAATAACGATCAGAGTCTTCACATTTGCCATTTCATCGTGAACTATATTTTATCAAACCACCAACTCTAGATAGGTGAAACGCCCCTCTAGCTCCGCCAGCCATTTTGCAATCCTACTGGATTTCTATGCATTTTACGTACATCGTATAGTATCGTATGGGATAGTAATTGGAAGGGAACTTGTCATTTGTTCGATGTTTACCATCTCACTTCGAAATTTTAGGTAAGTGTAGCAACCTCATCGTATATTTGAATACTTTCTTTTGATCATCAAATGTATCAGATATTGATTTAAAAATTACAAATTGCAATAGTATCACAGTTTGTATTCGAACATATCGAACGGTGCAGGCAGCGTAACGTTAGAATTCTATCAGCACTAAATAGTTGATACACTACACTACACTACAGTAAACACACTCCGATGTGAAAGGGCACCGTATACCGTTTGTTGTCTGTAGACCAGTGTCTGTAAATTTATGTTCCAAATCATTGAGAAGTGGGCGCGACGCTTGTTGAAATATTATTTCCTAGGCAAGAAATATTTCTCATCGTTTTTTGTTTTGCTTTTTTAATCTTTTGTCCATTAATCCGCAGTGTGACTCTCCGTGAGATACTCGCCGCATTGTGATTGTGTGCAACATTACCGGTCCGTTCCCTCGTACTCTCTCGACATACAAATCATCATTGGCATTGCGCTATTTTGGATTCGCAAGGCCATATTGACGTCATAATACGACCGCTGGTATGCACTCACAGAATCGTTTCTTCACTCGCTGAGTAGGGAAATCCCGTTAGCCGCTTAGTAGATCCTTCATCCAGGGAAAAAAATAATACTATTCATAGCACAGTATTGGTGGAGGCGAGAATTCTAGCCTATCTAGGCTTTTAACTTTTTGTGAGATACCAAGTCTACGAAACCACTTACGAAATAGTACAGAGCATACCATTCAAATTATTTCAAATTATGCTCGCAAGCAAAGCAATATTCATAATCAAAATGATTACTAGCTCCAGTATAGTAGGATCTACTGTAATACAAAAGTTTGCATGCATTTTAATTTCACAAATTTTGCGAGAGCCAAGCTTCACGAAATTAAAATGCATGTGAAAATTCTTGTCTTGTACGCGGGCGAAACGCATTGAATGTTAAACTCGTGAAAATTTCATGCTGCGAAAAAGGCCATCGGCTCCAATTCGCGAAAATTTCATGCCGTGAAAATATGGTAATAATAATAATAATAATAGTGACTACTTGTATAGTTCACAGGTCCACTTTTCAGTGCTCATGGCGCTTCAAAAATGAAAAGATATAAATGCATAATACTTGTTCAAACATGTCAACAAAGAAGAAAATGGCAAACAAAAAACAAACATATAAAATACCAAATAAAGAATACAACATATACCAATTAAAAATACAGTATTGTTCCAGACATTAATGACATGCAGCAATTACAGTCCTCAGTGTGAGAGGAACAGATTAAATAAGTTTTAAGTTTGGATTTGAATGTCTCGGTAGATCCTCATGACAGTTCCCTTCTTCTTCTTCTTCTTCCGATAAAGTGCTGCCCTCAAATGGTCGAGGATGAACTGAATAGGTATAACTGATTCCACAATTTTGTTCCCATAAAGGAGAAAGCACAATCACCCCATCCATGTTTTACTCTGGGTGTTTGGAATAACAGTGATGATGAACGTAGACTTCATGTCGGATTTTATTTTTGAACAGAATTACTTAGATATACAGGGGTAAAAGAATGAACTTAATGATGTACTAATAACAGAATCTTGAAAATACTTTTTTCTACAGGTAACCAATGTAAGGAATGTAAATATATATGTTTTGCAGTAAATCATGATGCAGAATTTTATCCTGTATTTACTCAAGTGTGCTATTTATGTTTTTACCTAACACTTAGATCAAACAAAAGGTGATTTATAGAATTGGCATGCATTTCGTTTGTCCTTTTTTTCCCCTGTTTTCATTCCTGAATTCCTTGAAACGTCCTGGTATTCAACTATTCCTAAGCTTGCTGTCTTTGAAAATCCCAAAAGGTGTGGAGGGCTTTGGGTGTTCAGTTTCAATGTGATTAAACAAAAATTGATGAATGATAGTAAGAAATAAATGAGTATAAATAGATAAATGTACAGTACGTTGTACACTGTACACTGTTTTTTGCATTTTAATTAGAATTTGGAAATAAGTGAAATAAAATGAAATGTTACAAGCTTTTTACACGTGTGTGTTATTTCCACCCCTCAATTGGAACCACAGATTTTTATATTTGGACATATTTTGGCTGAAATACATTGTCCCTCATTAATGGTTTGAAATTATACCCAAATCCTTTGAAGTAGGGATTTTTTTTTTTAAATTAATTAAAACAATACGTGTACTTAGATAGATTCTGCTGATTGCATAGTCAAAACATATGCTGTTGGGCAGTATTGGCTACAGGAGATGGTTTGTGGGACCATAGCAATGTACTCTGCATAGCTCTACCATAGCAATGACTGTTAAATTGGATCCTGGACCCATTTTTTTTTTAAACAAAAGAAATAAAGAGAAAAACAATGAAAGGGGGTGCGGTCACCCCCCCCCCCCCCCCACTTCATTTTTGAAGAAACAATCTTTGTCAGCCGATTGTAGTGGCAGCAGAAAATTGGGCGGAAGCCTTATTTTTTTCTTTCTTTCTTTCTTTTTTTTTTTTTTTTTTTTTTTTGCTTGTCAGCCGATGATACCCGGAAGTGGCACGAGAAACGGAAAAATTGTGTGCTGAAATGTTTAGTTTGTTTCTTTGTTTGTTTGTTTCTGCTTGCCAGCCGATGAAACCCAGAAGTGGCACCAGAAATATTTTTTGCGTCCCCCTTTTCGGAATTCCTAGATCCGCCCCTGGTACTGGGGGTCATGATGAGGGCTGTCAGCTTCTATGCATACATGCACTTCAGCGAATGTACATGTACAGTGTGTCTCTAAAAAAATTAAACCCAACTTCAACAGCAAATTTTCAGAAAACTATAAAATATTTGCACATTATTTTTTCATGGTTAGATAGTCCAATAAGTCCTCTATCCAATGATACCACGCAGGTTATGTAACTGTCATGCATGACTGAGCATGATTCAACTTAGTGAATGGGTGTGAAATCATCACTGTGGCAAGTTATTTCTTGCTATTGTCATGCATTCAGGGCAGAATTGAAATTTGAATTTTGTCACATGTTAGGCCTATGATTACATAACTTCAGCAAAGGTTGTTCCTGACACAGGCACACTTCACATGCTTTCCAAACATGGTACAGTTGACAATTGAGCAGAGAGTATTCCTGGTAACTTCGTGGAAGTTCAAGAGGCTTTTCGGGTGCACTTCCGCGACAGGCAGCCTCCAACAAAAAGAGCCATCTGGTACAATGTGAGAAGGTACATTGTATGCTGATCACAGAACTTGCCACAGTGATGATTTCACACCCATTCACTAAATTGATTCATGCTCAGTCATGCATGAGAGTTACATAACCTACGTGGTATCATTGGACAGAGGACTTATTGGACTATCTAACCATGAAAAAATAATGTGTAAATATTTTATAGTTTTCTGGAAATTTGCCGTTGAAGTTGGGTTTACTTTTTTTAGAGACACACTGTAGAGCAACCGTCCCCATGTGTGCTTCCTACTCCATTTTAAGGGCTTTGGCAGCATGAATTACAGTAAAAGGTATCTGATGTGCATTACGACAGTAGATTCGCTCGGGCTACAGAGCTTGTGAATAACCAAAAAAGAAAAAAAAAAAATACATCATGCAAGTAATGTACAAAAGTAATCCCCACACTACAATGTGCTTACCTTAAAATCAAAGATAAGAAAGTATAGCGTATAACAAGCGAAAACTTTGCATGCTTTTTATTTTTGCCCTGCTTTTCGTGTAGTGCAAAAATGTCCACTGTATCAGTTTATGTATTATCAAGGGTTGTGATGAACTAAAATCATTGTCTGTCTAATGAATCATAGTTGAAATTATTAGTATACATGATATTGTTTTCAACTCACCATCCTGATTGATGGAATAGGAAGTGGCTGTAAACCTGCTATGGTTGTTGGGGGAGGGGCCTCCTCAGGCCCCACACGAGGCACCACCTGCAGCTCAGGAATGAACGCCCGAGAGCTGGCAGAGAATGATGACCTGGCAACCAGTCTAATCCTTGATCCATACCTCAGCTTCACCACCCACAAGATGAATACAAGGTGAGATACTGTATATTGCTCTTGTAGAATAACATAATTTGTTGTTGTCCCTTCTATTCATGAAATAAACAACTGCTTTGCCTCAATTTAGGAGATCAGCTGATGTTACACTTTTCATGAAGGGATTGAATAAGTAGCAAGAACATGTGAAACAAGTATCCATGATATTTTCCAGGGAACCAATTCATGAAAGTTGTCAACCTTGACAAGTTGTCAGTGTCTGACAATTTCAGTAAAATCCTGGATTTGATTGACTGAGAAGCTCTGGTCACTAGCTGTTACTATGGTAATTGTCAGAGACTGACAACTTGTCAGGGCTGACAACTTTCATGAAATGGTGCCAAGGTCTCTTTTTCATCCAGGAATAGAGATATCTACATAAGTAGCAGGGTAGGTGACCTTGAATTGTGTGTCGTCCTTTAAAGGTATACAATTTGTAACATATGAACACAGCGCATGAACGCAGCGAACGCAGCGAACAACGGACACACTATGGTGCACTGCCTGACCCGGCCCCGGTGGCCGTGTGCCCACTACCACGTCCGCATACAGGCTATAACTTGCGTGCATGCACCACCGTGTCTTATTGTACCTGACGAAGCTCAGCAGTAGCGAGCGAAATGTCGTACACCTCTCTATGATTTTCTTCGCGAGACAAGTGATTAATTTGTTCCCCTATCATCATAATTTGTAACATAGTTTCCATATTCTTGCAGAAACTGGTAATTTTTGCTCAAAAATGGACACATATTATGTATGAGAAATGTGTGATATTATGCTGTAATAACACACAATTCCAATTGGGTAATGACAAAAATGTGAAATATTAGCCAAAGAGGTATGCCAACAGTATCTTTCTATTGCAGTTTGCAAACATATCCAATCATGGTTTGCTACATTGATTCTTGATAATCAACAAATATAAACCATGGATTTAATCTGAACTACCAGTGTTTACATACTCCCAAGGGTATGTCTGTATTCTGTGTCATTTCTCTTTCCTCTCCAGATTCCGGCCTGTGACGACCCGCACAGAACACCTGCGTTACATACTGCGTATGTTCAAGAAGGACCATGATTATGACAGGGCGTATGAGAGGTTAATGGCATCTGGTGAATGGGCTCATGTCTTTCTCGCCAATAAATCAAAAGCCCAAGTCCAATCATTCAAAGAGCATGTAAGTTTGTAACTTAAGAAAAACATGACTGTTAGTTATTGTGCCATCATTGTTTTGTACAAATTTATATATTATGGGAATATGTTTCAAGACTGTTTGTCTTCTTATTGCATGCCTGCAGACCACTGCAGTTATTACGTTATGTTTGAAGATTTGTCTGTGATTGGATCACTTTGTAGATCAATTGCACCAAATGTGTAAAGGTGAACTGTTGCTATCAGAAATTGCATGGCATTTACATTGTTTCTTCTTCTTTAATGCCAACAGTCAGATTTTAATATACTTGGCAGCAAGCATTCATAGTGGTACCCTTAGGTGATACAGAGTTGTTGTGTTTGTTTGTTTGTTGTCGTCGTTGTTTTTTCTGGTGGTACATGTGACCGAGGGCAGGGGTTCCTTCCAGTAACTTTCAAAAATGACTCTGTATTAAATCCATATCCAGAAGTAGCCTAAGGGCTACTGTTGCTAGAATGCTTTATGTAAGTAATTTACGTTAGTAAAGTCTTCAAATCAGCAGTGAACATAAATTGTTTTGTGTATTGGACCTTTATAGGTAAGGAACGACAATGTTATTAATTTCAGTGCCATTGAAGACAGTCGTAGTAATGGCATACCATGAATATGTACATGCGTTGAAGGGACATACCAGATGATTTATAATATAATTTCACATCATGTAATACATAAATCTATAGTACCATGTATAGATTTGTGGAATTTCTTGTGGTCCTTGTATTGAGCAGAGAAACCACTACTCTGAAAAAGCCAAAACATAATATACTGAATAAGGATGATGACATGGCAGGCTAACATATTCCAATAATTTTGCAGTGTACCGTAATTCCATTACAATACCACTTGCGTACAGCTTTACTTGTATAGAATTTGTGCGTGCTCTCTTATTATACCCCCGCCAAACGAAGTTTGAAGGGGGTATATAGGAATCAGCGGACGGTCGGTCGGGCGGTCGGTCGGGCGGTCGGGCGGTCGGGCGGTCGGGCGGTCGGTCCGTTGCAAATCTTGCGTCGCGAACTACTTCCTCAGTTTTCAACCGATTCCCATAAAACTTGGCACAGATGTGTGCCTTGGGTTGTAGATGTGCAAGACGTATTTTTTGACAGTACCCAAAAGTACGTTGCCATGGTAACGGCATATTATGGGCAAAAATGGGTACAAATCTTGCGTCGCGAACTCCTCCCACAGTTTTTGATCAATTTTTATGAAATTAGGTACAGATGTTCATCTGAATATGTTAATGTGCAAGACACATATTTCCGCAGTGGCAAAAAGTGCGTTGCCATGGTAACGGCATGTTATTGGTAAAATATAGGGCAAAATGCTTCATGGCAAAACTGCTTCATCAGTGTTCTTCCAATTCTCATGGAATTCATATTGAATGTTTGTCTTAGGATATAGGTCAGCATGACACATTTCTTGACAATGACAAAAAGTATGTTGCCATGGTAACAGCTCACATATTATGAGCCAAAATGATGGAAAATTTTGTGTTGCAAACTACTTCCTCAGTTTTTGCCCAATTTCCATGAAACTTGGTACAGACGTGTGCCTTTGGTTGTAGATGTGCAAGACGCATTTTTCGACAGTACCTGAAAGTACGTTGCCATGGTAACGGCATATTAATGGCAGAAGATCAAGGAAAGATCTTGCGGATTTAACTACTTCCTCAGTTTTTTGACCAAAGCTTATCAAATGTTGTTTTGACCAAAGCTTATGAAATGTTGTTTGACGGGGGTATAACCAGTCGCTGTAGCGACATTTCTAGTTTTGTTCTGCTTCCTTGAGCACCAAATCATGTATTTTTAAAATGTGAAGCTGCATGTCATCATTCGTGTTCATTGTGATTTGATATGAATTAAGAAAACATTCTTATTCCCTATCCCAATCACGATAAATTCTGAAACTCTGTACCCAGTATTATAACCAATTGATAAATGTTCAAATGCAAATGTCTGAAAGTCATCCATAAGTGTCCTTATTCTATTCTTTAAACCAAAGATCAAAGTATATAATAATATGGGCCCTAGGAGAAATACCTTCACCCATAATTTCAGGAAGGTATTCTATTACAGTGGACTCCCGTTACAACGAAGTCCTCGGGACCGGTGGTTTTCTTTAGTTATATTGAAATTTCGTTATCACCGTACAAATAATCAAAAACGTAGAGCGGATACTGTTACAGTCTGAATTTTTACTTCGTTGTAACCGGAATTTTGTTATGACCGTGTTCGTTATAACAGGAGTGCACTGTGATAACAGAAATATGATTATAATGGAAATATTCACTGCATACTTGTCATGTTGATTGAATGCATGTTAACAACATTTCATCAATAATTTGTTTTTTGTAGATCCATCGTTACCTTGGCATGTTTGACATAGATTCTGGCTTCGAGCTCAAGCCATGTCGCAGATACTCACTTGAAGCGGCTGGGGGAAAGATTGTTGCAACGCAGCATTGGTAAGAAGCATGTGATTACATAGAGTGAGTGTATTTACACTCAACTTCCGGTATGTTGAGCTTGACAGGATTTGGAAAAATTCATCAACTTGGTGACATTCAACTTCTGTGTGTACAGAGTAATATCACGAAAGGCTTTAAAGGACAAGTTCACCTTCATAAACATAAGGATTGAGAGAATGTAGCAATATTAGTAGAACACATCATTGAAAGTTTGAGGAAAATCAGACAATCCGTTCAAAAGTTATGAATTTTTGAAGTTTTTGTGCAGTACCCGCTGGATGAGAAGACTACTGCAGTGTATGAATAATTTAGATGTCACATGCGTACAACAATATAAGGAAAATATAAAGAGAACTTCACAAAATTCCATCTTTTGAAAAAAGTACACATTCCCTTGACTCGTTACCGATAAATGTTATGGTTAATACTATTCCCCCTGCCTTTAGAAAGAGGCAAGTCAATTGCTCTTTTATTATGCGAAAAAAGTGAAAATATGTTGAATTTTCTTTTATATTTTCTTTATACTGTTGTACGCATATGACTCACAAGCTGTAGTAGTCTCCTCATCCAACGTTTCCAACTCAAAAATTTAGAAAATTCATAACTTTTGCACCGATTGTCTAATTTTCTTCAAACTTTCACTGATGTGTTCTACTAATATTGTTGCATTTTCTCAATCCTTATGTTTATGAAGGTGAACTTGTCCTTTAAATATAAATACGGACATATTATTTTCATCACCTAGCCAATTATTTGAGTGTTGTCCACAGGGACTGGAAAAAAACCCTCCCACTTACTGGAGTTTTTACTTATACAATAGAATTGATACATTTTTGAATTCATCAGGGGTAGAGTCTTTCTTTGATTTAACCAGATTTTCGACAGATGCAAAGTCAAATTAGGCGAGGTTGAGTGTAGATTAATTGAAATGAAACAAAGATTCTGTGATATAATGGCTGTTAATCCTGTTAGATATCAAAGTGTGCTGAAAATTAGGGTAAGATGTATGCTTTATGTGGATCTGAAGACAGATAACTTTTTGGTCACTGTATATTTGATTCCTGTGCTAAATAGAGGTGCCAGTATATTTGTACCAGCTGGAAACTAGTGAGGTGCAGGGTTAGTTAAAATTGTGAATTTTGCCCCTTAGGACTGTTCATCATGCATTCTTACTATGTTCTATAGATCTCATCTCACTCTTACTCCCTACCACTCTAATACATCCTCTCTAGGGCTAAGCATGAAAAGATCAGCAAGCTGGTTGGATGCATTGCAGAGCTCACAGACATTGAAGAAAACACCTTTCTGAAGGCAGGAGTTAATGACTTCAGCGTCATGTATTCAATGAGGAAGAACTGTGCCCAACTGTGGTTAGGGCCAGCTGCTTTCATCAACCATGGTGAGAAGTTTGACAGGCAAACAAACTCTTAGCCACTTTGTTTTGTTAAGTTCTTTTTGGCACACTGCAGATTCTTTAGTGCATTTCACATCTTTTTCCCCCATTCTTTTCTCTCAGTATTTTACAGGTTGAAAAAGCACATTGATATTGAAGGCAACTCTTTCTTGTGAAAATATCTATCAAGATTTTTCACGTTGTCGAGTCAGGAGCAAGCAACCTTGAGACCTATGTTGGGGGACAAGTCATAGAATGCTTGAACCTTTATCAGGCAGTTGACCAATATTTTATGGCTTGAGCAACCGTTTCTGTGTGTATTTTTCTATTTGTACTCAAGTCATGAATGAAGCTTCTTGATACTTCTTGAGATGATTTGCGGAAAGACCATGATGCAGAATGCATCTACTTAAAGGGGATGGCTAGTAACTGATCAGTGGGAATCAGTGGGAATGCTGGGGGATGATTGTTGCAATCCTTGTGGGATTCATTTAAGAGTGCATTATATATTTATTGTTGTGTAAAAATTATTTACATTACTTGAATGTGAGACCATTCTGAAGTAAATAATTTTCACACAGCAATAGATATATAATATACTCTTAAATGAATCTCACAAGAATTGGAACAATCATCCCCCAGCATTCCCACTGATTCCCACTGATCAGTTACTAGCCATCCCCTTTAACATAGACCATGGTCTCTCTCAGTTAAGATGTTCTTTCCATTATTGTTACAATTGAAATGCCACTATATACTGGGATTGAAAAAGTGTTGCAAGAGCCTGTCATAGCATGGAATTTTACCTAACATTAAACCTATTTCAAATTTTGGTTGAGACATTTGAACATAAAGATATATGTCCACTGTTTAATTGAAAAAGTCATGTGCATATTGTAGCTGTTAAAATATTGCTTATTATGAAAGAGGGAGAACAACAAAAGATGTGGGTTTCAGATGTTATTTTATACTACTTTTATGTGGAGGGGGTTGTAAATATCAATTAACGTCAAAATATTTGCTTTTTTTGGGGGGGGGGGGGTGGTGGGGAGTATTTGGGGCAATAGGATATAGGGCCAATAAAAACATAACATAGCCCTGATACTTGCTGGATGGGGAATGTGATTGTAATTAAGGTATTTTGCTTATGTTTTTGTCAATGTTGATGTTTTTAATGTTCAATGTTACTGATTATCAGTGTTCTACCATTATTGATTTTATTATAGATTGCCGTCCAAATTGCAAGTTTGTGGCAACAGGGCGGGACACTGCCTGTGTGCAGATCTTGAGAGATATCGAGCCCGAGGAAGAAATCACTTGTTACTATGGCGAGGATTTCTTTGGCGAAAACAACTGCTACTGTGAATGTGAGACCTGTGAAAGGTAAAACAATGAAAATGGAGAACAATTAAAGGGAATGTACAGTACTGGTTGAGGTGGGGATTCATGTTTTGAACATTCTTAAGTGAGATAAAGAGAAACCTCTTTTGAAATGTGAAAGAGCATGTAATTTTAAGAAGGATTCAATGTTTATTTGATGAAAATTGGTTTTCAAATGGCTGAGATATATCCAAAAAAGTGATGATAATAAAAGGCGACGCCTTTTATTAGGATCTCTTTGTTTCACCTTTGTTCTTGGATATCTCAGCCATTCCAGAACCGATTTTCATCAAATAAACTTTTGATACCCCTTAGAATTGCATGCTCTTTGACATCTCATAGAGTGGTTTCTGAATATCTCGCAAAACGTTGAAGGACAAGTTCACCTTTATAGACATGTGGGTTGAGTGAATGCAGCAATATTAGTAGATCACATGAGTGAGAGTTTGAGGAAAATCAGACAATCCGTTCAAAAGTTACGAATTTTTGAAGTTTCTACTCAGTCACAGCTGGATGAGAAGACTACTATAGATTGTGATGTCACATGAGTACAACGATATAAAGAAAGAGTTAAGAAAATTCAACATATTTCCATTTTTCTTGCATAACAAAAGAATACTCGACTTCTCTCTTTCAGAAGGCAGGGGGAATAATATTACCCTAAACATACGTCAGAAACAAGTCGAAGAAATGTGCACTTTAATAAAAAAGTAAAGTTTTGTGAAATTCTCTTTTTATTTTCCTTATAATTGTTGTACGCATGTGACATCACACTCTGTAGTAGTCTTCTCATCCAGCAGTGACTGCACGGATACTTTAAAAATTCATAACTTTTTAACGGATTGTCCGATTTTCCCCAAACTTTCACTGATGTGTTCTTCTAATATTGTTGCCTTCACTCAATCCACATGTATATGAAGGTGGACTTGTCCTTTAAATGCTAAATCCTCACCTCGACCAGAACTGTACACACCCTTTAAGTACTTATAAATCCATACAAATAGCAATTTTTACAAAGGTACACTATAGTGCACTTCTCTGTGCAAGCATTTGAAATATTTGCTGGTTACACTGAGTAACATATGTCATGTCACGTGTAACACAAAGTAACAATTAATCATTGGATATATTTCATAATTGCGAGTGTCATTGCTTTCATATAGAGTCCTGCTTACTGAAGTGGCAGGCTGCCATGTCGGCCAAAAATGAAATAAAGAAGATTTATTCACACAGAGAGTGATAAAGTGTACCAGTATGATTATGTGTAAGAATAGGCTTAATTCTTGTGCAGACATACATATAACTTCAAAGATGATATGGTTGCAAGTTAAGTGGCGTGGGTGTACAGAATCGGTGTTAACTCAAGTTAAAAACAGATTAAGTTGACACATCACAAAAGTTTGGATTGATTTCTTCATTGAATAGACTTTCCCAAAGGTCAAATATTGAATTATGTAGAATGCTTTGATGGGTCATTTGATGAGGAACATGCATAGTTCCCATAATTACCATATTCATTTTGATTGATCTAGTGGTCAAGTTTGATGTATTTGTGATTGTTGATTGACAGGCGGCACAGTGGTGCATTCACACTGAAGGGCTCACCAGACAAGAAGATAGAGGCACCGAAGTACAGTCTCAGGGACACCAACAAGCGCATACTGCGTCTCAAGAAACAGAAGAAGAACACATCGTGTGGACAGAACAAGCCCCCTCGTCAAACAATGCGCAGAAATGGTAGGTCCATGAACGCCAAGTTAATGGATGTGCTTTAATGGCCTCTAAACAATTGAACAAAAAGAAAATGTTGACAGAAATATTTTTGTCAGGATTTTTTTTGTACAAAAAATTAGTATTGGCAATCTTCAAGCTTTTCATGTGCAAGTGATGTTAATGCCTTCTGTATTGATCATGAAGAAAAGTGTTTCCATTTGCCAATGGCTTTCCAAATTACACTTGAGTAATGACTGTTCCTGGCTGCAAGTGTTCTCACTCTTGGCATTATATTCATATTTTCCCATCCTTTTACAGATTCTGAGAGCAGTGTAAGTTCTGGACGAAGCAGCAGTCCAATGCCTGCCAAAAAACATGTCCTGAGCACAAAGCCACGTTCCAACCGCAGACCCCTGTCCCCCTCAAGGTCCACCAATCAGTCCCTTGTGGATATTTTAGCAGAACAGAAATGTCTCTCCCGATGTGATGCAGAGCTCATGCTGGCAGAGGGCTACAAAGTGCGAAGCTCCAGCAATCTTCAACTAAAGCGGGCCAAAGTACTTCTGACTCCTCACAAATATGAGGAAGATAAGACATTTACAGTGAGTACAAGTGAGGAAACTGGCAGGTCATTACGGGCCAGGACTCGCCGACGTCTTGTTCAAGATGCAGGGAGAAGTAGTCGGCGGCGGAGTGACCGTCGGAGTAGGCTATCTTCTGCAGGGATTCAAAGGACCAAACCGACCAATGTGGTCAAGCTATGCAATTCAGCAGGGAGACGAGACTTGCTGGCACATCGTGCATTAGCCAGTCGGTCTGAAAACAAGATGCAGAGGCATGTTGATGCTGCAACTGAGCTACAGGTGGATACCAGCTCTCGAGCCAGCAAAAACATAGTTTTAATGAATCTTTCTCAGTCACCAATGGGATCATCAAGGTTGTCGATATCACCCTCAACAGCATCTCCTATGCCATCACCATCATCACAGGGAAAGTTTCAGTCGACTACAATACGCTCTTCAGCACTATCTCCCTCAAGACCACCTCTGTCACCATCATCATCGTCATCATCACCTTCTCCATCACTGTTGATGGCAGTGAGGTCTCCATCAAGGTCCTTACTTGAGGAGAGACTTCGACTGCCCACTGATGCCAAGCCAGTTTCTCCTGTCTACTTAGCTCAAGAAGACGAGAAGTCCAATTTCAGTGCCAATGTCATGACTATTGGTACAGGCATTTTCGATAATGAGAAGGATGATTCTATTATAGTTGTAGACAGTAGTGAGGATGGCGAGGAAACTGAGGAAGAGTGCTGTGATGCCATGGAAGAGGAAGTCTCATGCTTGTTGCAAAAAGGTAGACAAGAGCAAGACCAAAGGGAAGACTCATGCAGCCAGTCACCTGTTCATATTGCAAATGAACCTGATGAAGTGCAAGGTATCAGTAGAACTCAACCCCCATTGCAAAGAAGAATAATGACGTACAAATCTGAAATTTCTGAATGTGCTACCAAGATGAAAATTAGAGGAATGTTGGTATCTCATCAGTTAGAATCTCATTCTGATCAATGTCCAAAGCAAAATGAGGCAAACACAAAACAGAATGCAATGTGCAATGTTCAAAGACAAAGGCGGGAACAATCACAAACTATTCACAGAGGTAACCGGAAGAGGGCTTTGTTACGGACAGACTGCACTGGCAATGCTAAACTTGTCAAGAGTGGTGGTGAACTGCAGTCTCCAGGCACTCTCAAAATACCACGTTTGAAGATCAGAGTCAAGGACCCAAATGGAGAGATTGAAGAAATTGTCACATCATCCTCAGATGAAGAGCGAAGTCCACAGCCACAGGATGATTTCAAATGTCAAGATGTTCAAACCGCAGCTTGTTTGAGAAAATCCCCCAAGGGGAAGAATACAGTTGCTTCTTGGGCACAGAGAGACACCAAAAAGCAATTTTGCAATAGTACTTCTGAGAGCAGGTTTCAAGGAGAACAATCACAAAATCTAGAGAACAGGCAATACATCGTAAATAGTGTTTCAAATCTGCTGCAAACAAACTCACATAAATTTTCTCTGAGCAATTGTAAACAGGACACGCAGTCCGAATCAACTTCCCCACCGTTTCTCCCCAAAATAGAATCAGATGATGAAGATGTCATTGTCAATGTGGAAGATGAACTTGACATACCTCCTCTGGAGTGTGTTGAGGGCCCTCCAAACCTCTGTCTGCCCACAGCTCAACCGCCATGTGGCATTGAGACGCAAAAGGTACGTTTCAAATTGTGTGAGGGCTCCTCCATTCAGTTTCATATGCCTATAGGTCAGCATTCCCAAAGTAGTAAATCTTTTTCAATATCTCAGTATTGACCCTACAAGCACCGGGATGGTACGTCTGTGCAATGTTTGGAGTGTGGCACTTTATTCAGGCCTATGTAGTGTTTAAAGGCAAATTCCTGCAAATTTTCAGGACTCTCAAACAAAACTCTTTGTTCGTCTTTAAATTGTATTACTCAGTTGTAAACACATACCAACATTTGTCGCATGGTTATGGAGTTTAATTGAACACTACATTTATTATTTCCTGGCAACATAAGTGAACATTAAGAATTCAAAGTTGATAAAGTATTCATGTTTCATTCGAAACAGGTAAGCTGTTCAATGTTGAGATTTTACACTTCCTTTTTTTGAGCCATATTTCATTTGCACATTTGATTTTAAAATGGAATTTGTATGTCATGGAAGGGAGTGCTTGTATGATTAAACTGTGCATGTAGCTTTAAGCCATATTACAATGATTGGCAAGTACTTGTACTCCAGAATATTGCTGCAATTGTCAGATTGCCTTGAATAGTTCCCGCCAGATGCCTGTTAATGAGCTGGTCAGGGATGGACACTTCTGCCTTTATAATTTTTTTTTTTATGCCTCCGCCACGAAGTGGTGCCGGAGGCATTATGTTTTCGGGTTGTCCGTCCGTACGTCCGTCCGCTTTCGTTTACGCGATAACTTGAGTAATATTTACTGAAATTTTACCAAACTTAGTCCAAGTATGAAGTATGATGGGGCAATGATTTGATTAGATTTTGGGTGAAATCGGCTAAAGGTCAAAGGTCAAGGTCAAATCATGAAATTGTATCCGTTTACGCGATAACTCAAGACTGTATGGAGCAAATTTCACCAAACTTTGTTGGAGGATGATGTATGATAGGACAATGATTTGATTAGATTTTGGGTGAAATCAACTAAAGGTCAAAGGTCAAGGTCAAATCATGAAATTGCATCCGTTTACACGATAACTCAAGACTGTATGGAGCAAATTTCACCAAACTTTGTTGGAGGATGATGTATGATGGGACAATTACTTGATTAGTTTTTCAGTGAAATCGGACAGAGGTCAAAGGTCAAAGATCAAGGTCAAATCTTAAAATTTATCTGTTTACGTGATAACTCAAAACTGGATGAAGCAGCTTTCACCAAACTTGGTCCAAGGATGATGTATGATGGGACAATTAGTTGAGTAGATTCTAGTGACATTGACAAGAGGTCAAAGGTCAAAAGGTCAAGGTCAAATGCTAAAAATGTTGCTATTTCCCCCATATCTATGCAATGCCCGCAGTTATTTTCTTGAAACTTAGTGTAGACATGTACTACTGCGTAAAGATTCTCCAGAGAGAGCTTCATGTCATAAGGTCAAAGGTCAAAGGTCAAAGGTAAGGTGAAAATGTTGCAATATCACTTTTCTCGCAAATGGTTCAATGTATCTTCATGGAACTTGGTACATATGCATGTACTGACTAGCAGGGATTATCTAGGGAATTTAGGGGTCATGGGTCAATAGTCAGGGGTCAAAGGTCAAGGTCAACTCCTCAAAATGTTACTATTTCCCTCATAGGCCTATACTAGTATATGCAATGATTGCATTATTTTAAAATTTAATATATGTACATGTATTACTTAATGGAGATTCTCTTGGAAATTTCCAGCCAGAAGGTCAAAGGTCAAAGGTTAAGGGTCAAAGGTCAGGTTTAAATGAAAGAAAAAGATAAATTTTGTACTGTAATTACACTCTTTCTTCATACCTTGAAAATTATACTCAATGCATAAACTTATAATAAGGTCGGTCAGAAGTCAAGTAAAAATTTTCAATTCCCCAAATATGTGTACCTGCACTCTTTAATAGACAATTATAGCAAACCCAGTTCGTGGAAAGTGAACATTCAAGATATTTCTGACAAACCTGTTATTTCGATATTTTGCCAGTTATGTGAAACTTTGTGAGGACATTGTACTATACACCTATTTGGAGAATCATGCATTATGGCGGAGGCATCAGTCGTAGCGACATTTCTAGTTTTTTTTTTTTTTTTTGGGGGGGGGGGGTAAAGAAAATATCAACATGGAGCAATTATTTGATTTACTAAGTTTGTGCCAATTGATACAAATTGACAACATTATTTTAGGATGCGATCTAGAAATATCTTCTTCTTCTTTTCAAATTCTCTTTGTTACGAGCATCTATTTTGACCAAAGAAAAGGTGGCATTGTATGCAGAACTTGAGTTCCATAACCACTTTGTTGAAATCCCCAGGGCGGATTTTAAAAAAGTTTGGCATCCATGGTTGAATATTGGTGCCGCAATGCAGCTCTCTATGTTGATTGTGCATCATATTTTACACACAGAATTATCAAGGGTATCAATTATATTATGTTCATTGTTAATGTTTCTTGAGAAGCATTCCAAGAAGTAATTGGGCCATTGACATATTCTACCATATGGTACCACTCGTAAATTTCTTGCCAATGTAAAGAATTCAAAAGAATATACAAGTGTAATAGTCCATCAGGATTGAAGGGGCTGTGTGACCACATACAGCACTGTACAAATACAATGTATGGTCAAACCTGTCCTACTGTCACATGTTGGGACATAGAAACAGGAGATTGTGTAGCTCTTAATCGTCGACAAGCTGTATTCATTGTACCTCTTAAAAGGTAATGCATTTTCAGGTGTATATGCTGTAATGAAAATGTTAGGATATTGCGGTAATGGCAGAATCTTTGAATAGTAGATGGGAAAATGATAGAAATTGATAATATAAGCGTACAAGATTTGGTATGTGAAATTCCTGTTTGCACGAGTTAACCCAACAATTGTGTAGACAAATGCTTGATAGAATCAATCACTCTTAAAGGGATCATATAGTTTTGGTTGAGACCTAACTCCAGGTTTCTAACATTTTTTTGTGAGATAATGAGAAACCTCTCATAAGATATGAAAGAACATGTAATTCTAAGAGGAATTCAATGTTTATTTGATGAAAATTGGTTTTGAAATGGCCGAGATACACGTGTATATCCAAAAACCGAGTGATCCTAATAAAAGGTGGGACCCACGTTTTACAACCGCTTTGTTTCACTTTGTTTTTGGATGTCTCAGCCATTCCAAAACCGATTTTCATCTGATAAATATTGAATCTCTCCTAGAATGCTATACTCGGTACTATTTTAAAAGTGGTTTCTTGATATCTCGCTAAAAGCCCGATCCTCATCTCCACCAATACTATACCATCTCTTTTTAACGTGATCATGAAGGCATGTACATTGTATACTGAACCTTGTCTGAAACAGTACAAAATAGTGTGGTGTTACATGTATTTTTGTTTGTTCTTTTTGAATGGAATTTTGTTTCCTAAAGCTTTTACTTTGTCAGAGTGTAATTGCATTTTTTGAAGGTTCCCTGGATGCAAGTTTTGTCACTGACAGAATTGCCATGATCTTCAAGTTCAATTGAAATTTCAAGAGAAACGTAGGCTCCATCGTCTAAGTTCATACCAAAAATAGTCCTCCCCTACAACTGTATTTATTGATTTGTTTTATTTATTTAAGTGGTGTGAGAAATACAGGCTCGTTTGATTGTAGTGGTCTGCTTCTCAGTTACTGAGGATATTAGCAATGCACAATGACATACGAACATGTTAGCGAATGCATTGCACATTAATGTGAAGCCATTTGTAGTAATATTGGAGTATTATTTCACAACATTTCACAACATGAGTACCCAGTGCTTACGTGTTAAAATGCAAAATCGGGTTCTACATTCAATTACCTTCAGATTTACAGTCATCATTCTCATAGTGCCATTTTTAGGTATGATATTTGAATATGCTAGGTTTGGTCTTTCGATTCGTAGTGGAATGGAGATGCGATATTTCTTGGCACTGGTGTGTAAATAATGTGTACATAATTTGTAAGTTGAAGTATGTGAACATCACTGTAGTATAAAGTGAAGGATTGAAGTTCAAATATCAGTGGTAGTGTAAATGCATCCAAAGGATCATATATTTTTTCCAGCCATGTCCTATACTCGAAGTACTTGGCTCATTGAATGCATTTTCAAGTCAAAGATGTTTGGTAATTTATTTTGTGTAATTGAGCCCTGGATTTTGTTGATGTCAAAATCAAAGTAGGCTCTGTGTCAATACCTCATTCTTTTCTACTGTCACATGAATTTGTCAAACCTTAAACAAAAGAGACTGTTGTTGATGTATGTGTTGATGGCTCAATCTTCCTTCTACGGTATATGACAAAATTTGCATCTTAATTAGTGGCTGAGTCTCTTCAAGCATCCCAGGGGGCAAGAAAACAGTATTCAGATACTGAATTTACATGTATGCTGGGTTTCACATCTACATATTGTATATTGGTTCACTGCAGTTGAAGTGTTTGACTTCACTTCTAGATGGTCACTTAATTTTTTGCATTCAGGGAGACTTCTTTGGTTTCAGTGTGTTGCTCTACATTACATAATGTGGAAATTGCTATATGATATGTGTGACATAGCAGGATGACTGGATGTTCTTGATAGTAGGGGAGAAAAATAAAAGTGATTCAATAATAATTATGCAACTCAGTCTGCTGCTCCCCCCCCCCCCCCCCCCCCCCCCCCCCCCCGGCAACTTTGATCCCAAGTCAATTTTGTTTATGAAGAAAACTGTCAAACACAATTTGCTTTTCACAGGCTGGTATGAATGAACATTCAATCTCAAAGTGTTTTGCTGTGGTTGCCTGTGACATTCATTACTTCCAGTGATGGAACCTGGTAGTACACAAAAGGGAAATGAGGATTATTAATGGTGTTACTGTATGGAGCTGCAAAGCTATTCCATTCTTGATAGTCTCTTTGACCAGAGATAAAATTTGTCAAAGATAGAGACCATAAGAACCACCTGCTCGTATGCTCATTTTGATATTGTTGGTTGCAGCTAGAATCTGTTTTGCTGTTTGTATTCCTGTCTCTTTTAAGGCATATTCATTTCCTACAACTTTTATTCATTTTGTATTAATAATGATTCTTTTAGAGTATCACAAACCCAATTCAGAAGCTAACAACCAATTAAGAGAGGAATGATTTCCGTATGTTTAGAATTGTTATGAGATATATGTATGCTGAAAAATGATTTGATATATCAGGAAAATACAGTGCAGACGATGGGTAGGATGGGCAGCAATTATGATTCAAACCAGTTCTTTAGAAAATGGATTTAGGCAAATAGATTTGAGGACTGTCAAGTCTGGTGGGAATAACATATTTATTTTCAAACAAATTATTTAAACAAATGTCAAAGTTGTCCTGTTTTTATTTGCAAGCAGAACTACATGTGTTGTAAAACTTGATTCTATCGGAATCAGGTATGATGTTCAGTAATGTGCATTGATGTGAGTGTGGCTTGAGATAGCAAGAGAGAAAAGAAGGGAGTTTGGCGCAGAGAGAGAGAGAGGGAGAGAGGGAAAAGGGGGAGGATGATCCTAGGGGCTGTTACAAGAACTGAGGGGCAGAGTGGCAAAAATGTACAGTACAAACATTGAGAAAACTCAAATCAGTTCAACTCGATCAAATCATCAAACATGGAAATCCCTTTGTGCTTGTTAGATTTAAAAGTCATAATACAGTAGTAGTGTGTCCTGACTCGATCAATTTTTTGTCGAGCCCTCCGGAGGTGCGAGGAGACTAAGAGATCACCTGTCGGTCCGTCGTCCGTCCGTAACGCTACAAAAACTCGAATACTGTAACTCTCTACTTAGGGCTTCAATTTCAATCAAACTTGGAGGGAAGAATGGTTATACAAAGTTACACATGTTACCAAACATGAAGATCACCTCAAGGTCAAAGGTCACAGGCAGGGGTCAATGAACTTTAGGGCCCAATGTTAAGTTTTTACGGCATGTTTCGATTATGGCTCATAACTTTTGATCCCTATGTCCATTTGTGACCAAACTTGGATGGTAGATGTCCCTTGGGGAGTTGAAGTTCATCACAAGGTCAAAGGTCACAGACAGGGGTCAACGAACTTTAAGGGCCCAATTTCAATTTTTCACGGCGCGCTTCGATTATGGCTCATAACTTTTGATCCTTATGTCTGTTTGTGACCAAACGTAGCTAGTAAATGCCCCTTAGGGAGTTGAAGGTCACCACAAGGTCAAAGGTCATAGGCGGGTTAATGAACTTCCGGGAGTTAGAAAAACATTAATTTTTTCTACGCGAATGGGCGAGACACATTTTGGCACTTGCCTTATGTGGTTTAACTGTTCCCAGTTACATACGTGTAGTTCAAGGGTTTTGATTTGTTTGTTTTAGGGGTTTTTCATGACTACTCAAATCAAGGACATACAATGTATATTCACATCTGCATCATACATGTATATACATCTCTCAAAACAAAAAGTTGAAAAACAAAAAGTTGAAAAACTGAAAGGAAAGGCTTTCTGTACCCAAGGAGCAATCATTGTCGCTTTTGTGTGATCAAGGAAGTACACTCTGGTAGGACACCTGGCATTCTATTTAAGAAAAACGGGTCGCTTTCTGTACCCAAGGAGCAATCATTGTCGCTTTTGTGTGATCGACGAAGTACACTCTAGTAGGACGCTTGGCATTCTAATGTACATGGGCTCAAATGTGGTTAATTTCATGGTTGCCCAACTTTGCCTAAATATCCTGTCATCAGTTTATTTGATTGCACCTTGTGATTACATCTTAACCCCTGAATTTGCTTGTTACAGACAGGTCTGTATTAAAGTTGTGTACTACATGTACTGGCTTATCCCATCACTATCACCATGAGAAGATAACGAAGACAATCGAGAAGATGATGAAGAAACTTTTTTCCTACCTTTTTACTGCTGTCCCTGCTTTTCCTACTTTCTTGCTTTATAAAATCCTACTTTTTCCTACTCTTTTGGTTAAAAACCCCGCAAGAAAAATGTGCAAAGCTACTTGAATAGTTGATACACAGAAATGATGAGAAGACTGTAGTTGCAGATTCTTACTGGCGGGGGAGCCTCTTCAGCATAAAGGAGAGATAAAAGAGAGCAAACAACCACAAGACTGCTGCCAGCCTCAGCTTTTGCTCCTGTACAGATGTGATTGATCCCACTGATATTGCATCCTAGGCTAGGACTTGGAGTACATGTAGTCCTCAACCAGCTCTCATCATCTCTCGAAAATACCAGGTAAGTTTGCCATATGACTTCCAAAGAATACAACTGACGGGAAAAATGCCACCTACGTAGAGTTCAAGCATATCATGTCTCATGCATGTGCTGGCATGCAAATCCTCAAAAACTGGAAATTTCCCTTGCTAAAATAATGGTTTACCACATAAATGGTAATGGTCGAATCAAAACAAATAATACCTTCAGATCCCCTTTGCCTGAAATCCTTCAATAATACATGTATATGTTTTTGATAATAATTAACAATGACTGCAATAAGACAAACTTGATATGAAAGTAAGTTGGATTTTTTTTTTCACCACAAAACTAGATCTGCATGGTTGATGTGAGGATGAGTAATGCCAAAGAAAGCATGGAATGGGAGGGACCCATTTGCATGAAACTTGCGTATATATTACTGAGGCTATATCAAAAGCACTCGGGCTACATCAGTTTTATCTTTTGGGAAGAGTTAAAGAAAAGAAAATATAAGTTCCGAAATTTGTCAAAAGTTAAAACATTGAAGACGTAAGGTTTGACATTAGACATATGACTTGTGGTATCCATTTGAATCATGGGCAGGTAGTACAGGAATACGACTACTAGAAATCTTCGTTAATTCGTTTTAAGTTGAATAGCTGAGGAAAGTTGATTGCTGAAAAATCAGATGAACAAGTAAAAAATGTTTAATTAACAGATTCCACAAATTGTTAACAAGGAGTGAGAGCAACAGCAATTACTTAGCCATCTTGAAAGATAAAGGCTAATAGGAGAGCAGAAACCTCTTTATGGACAATATTAAAAGTTGATGGCTTGTTACATCTTATAAGTACATTGCAGTTTAAGGGGTTGAATTGTATCATATAGGTAAGACATACATTACCTCGAAAAACTTAGAAGAAAGTAGGAAATGGAGGAACTTCATGGAAAACAAACACAAAAACAATGTTTCAATATCGTTTAAAGATTGATTGAAGTTGGAACCATGAGACGTTGAAGTCCACTTTCTGAAGACACCCACAGAACTATCAAGAATGTATATAAAGAAAAGCCATCTTAAAGCATACCTGAAAAAAAAAACAACATTCAGGACAGATAATGAATGCATATTCCACAAATAAGAGCAAGTGTGTGAATGTGTTACGTTGAACCGCCAAGAACAGTTTGTTAAGTTTGGAGGAAGCAACTTGCAGAAAAATTAGAAGCCATGATGTCTTTTCATTCCACAGACATTGCAAATTTTAGTTGATAAGGCTGAAAATCTTTTTATTATCTGGCTAGTTTGAACAAAATGCCCGAAAATTGTAGAACAGAAATTTCTTAATAAAAGTGGTTAAAATCTGATGGAACATTTGAAGTGACATACCCAAAACATTGAACCATTTGAAAGAGTCTTGGTAAAATGCGAGACAGAGAAACTTCTTTTTAAAAAAGGGGGAAAAGGAATGGATGGATGTGTCTGCCAATTGTGTCAACATACAAAACTAAGTTTATGGTGAAAACCAAAAGAGCAATGGAGAGTATCAAAATTGAAATGGCATTTGAAGCAAATACACTGTATTTAAGAAAAAATGAACTGCATGGTAAGTATACTGATCATCTAGAGCGTATTTGCTCTCAAACAGCAAATAAAGTTCGTTAATTGGAATTTGCTGTGAAATCAGAGAAGATAGCAAGGACTTAAAAGATAATGACAGTCACTGTTTATTCCCCAGGTCTTGCAAAGAGTATTTTAAATATATTGACAAGTTTAAATACTGAGTCAGCAAAATATAGAGGATGAAAAGCAGAATCCCAACCATGTAAGTTTTTAAAGGCTGAAGGATACAATCTTCTCAAAATTTTATGGAGAAGTTTGATTTCAAGAATGATGAATGAGCTTAAAAGTGCCTGGAATAATTGCAAAATGGAGAAACTTCCTGAAAATATCAACTGGTTGTATGTGTATTCCACAAAAGGGGTCATGATGAGCTGAAAAGACGTTGAATGTAAAGAATTATTACCTATCTCCAGTGAATTTGACAAAAATTGCAAATAGTAGAAAATCATTGGAAAGTATATACAGAATGACAAGTTTCTACAACTTTTTCTAAATTAGTTAATACAAATGTAAGTTGATTCAAGAATACATGGAATCTAGCATCTACAGAACACCAAAGAAATGAAAACTAATTCATTTGTTATCTAAGAAATAGAGTAATTTTTGCTACCTTAAAGTCAGCAAGACTATACAGTCTTAAAGTAAAAAACAGATGTATACTCCTCACATCTTGTATAAAGTGGAGTCATTTTAGTTATATTAGTCTTCTGTTACTCTACATGCGACAATACTACATTTCCGTGGTTGATACTGAATGTCAAGTATTTGGGTTTTTTTTTTTCTCTCCCTCTCTTTGGATGTTTTATGTTCTATTGGTCAAAGTGTCTCAAATTGAGCTTGCCTTTATGTTTCCATCTATATCATGTGATTATACCAAGATAATCTATATCACCGGAAATTCAGTAGTGGACACTGTGCCATAGACTCACAGGATCTAAGTGTGTAGATTTGTAGTGGGCTAGGATTTGCAAAATAAAGATGTTAATGCATTGGTAGATATAATTTCACTTCGTAAGGCCTCACTGTCATGAGACAACCCATTCTTCATTCATGTCTTGCCTGTATAAGTGATAAAGTACAAAATGTATGATAACACATGCTCTCAGAAACTAATACTGAGCGGTACATTACTAGTAGTTCAAATTATCTTGCTATTTTGTAATGTTTGAACACATGTTTAGTGCTGACTTGTATTTGAAATTGAAGGTCTCTTGAAAAGTTAGTTTATTGCTTATCTCATGGTCATTCAGCTGGAACTTGAAAGCATATTAACCTTATCTTGAGCATTGAATAGCTTTGTCAAACATCCTCATTTCCAGTCTGCTTCACACTTTGAAATGAAACACATACATGTATCTTCACAACTTCAAATGAATGTAGATAAAAGTGTCATATTTGTTTTTAATAGCTTTTGTCAAATATCCTTATTTCTAATCTTTTTCACATTTTGAAACGAAAAACATATCTTCACAACTTCAAAACATTCAAATGAATGTAGATAAAACATGTCATCTTTTAAATGAAGTGTATAACGTACACATCATGGAATGTTTATGTCATATTTTGAGAGATGATATATTGTAGGTGTTTAAAAGTCAATAACAGAATGATGTCTTTTCTATGCAAGTGCTGTAGTAAGTGGTCAAGACTTGTATTGCCTGTGCTGTTGAACATGCATTTGTGTGTGTTTCTGAGATATTGTCCTAAGAAATGTCAGCCTTTGTTGTATCACATGGCTCTCCCAGGAGCAAAAGTGAGGCTGAGGCAGCAGGGTTGTGAGTACAAATTAAGATTTACATACCATCAAGAGTTCCGGTGAGTATCGATGAAAACTACTCCAAAAAGCCTGCACATGTCTTGATTTATTCCTACATTTTTCTCTGTAATGCCCTACTTTTCACCTCTCATGTCCTACTTTTTACTACTTTTTTATGCCTCCGCCACGAAGTGGTGCCGGAGGCATTATGTTTTCGGGTTGTCCGTCCGTCCGTCCGTCCTTCGGTCCGTAATGAATTTTGTGGACAGGGTAACTATCAAAACCTTTTGAGGTATCCTAATGAAACTTGGCATGTATGTGTATTAGGGGGTAAAGTTGTGCCTATCAACTTTTGGGTGCACATGCTCAAGGTCAAAGGTCAAAAGGTCAAGGTCAAATACATAAAATTTCACTATTTCTACCATATATATGCAATGCCTGAAGACATTTTCTTGAAACTTAATGTGTACATGTATTACCCAATTAAGATTCTCTGGTGAAAGTTTGGGTCATGAGGTCAAAGGTCAAAAGGTCAAGTAAGAATATCAAAACTTCATCTTTTTTCTCTGTACCTTGGAAATTGTTCAAGGTATCTTCATGGAACACAGCATATATACAGTACTGACTGGCAGTGATTATCTAGACAATTTAGGGTTCATGGGTCAAAGGTCAGGGATCAAAGGTCAAGGGCAACACTTCAAAATTTTACTATTTCCCTCATGTTTATGCAATGCCAGCAGGATTTTTTTTTTACACTTGATGTATGCATGTATAACCGAACAGAGATTCTCTGGAAAGTTTTTTTTTTCTTTTGTTTTGCCTCACAGGTCAAAAGGTCAAAGCTCAAGTGAAAGTGCTGAACTAATTTTTTCCTCCATATCTCGGAAGTGGCTCAAGTTATCTTGAAACGTACTACATATTTATGCATGTTCTGCCTGACAGTGATTATCTTATGAATTTTAGGGTCAAAGGCCAGATGAAAATCATAACAATTTACTATTCAATACAGAAATTGCAGTTTTTCTCCATACCTTGAAAATTACTCAATGCATAAACGTATGAATGGGTCAAAGTCAAGTTAAAATCCTTAAATCCCAAATACATGTTCTCCTATTCATCCAGTTAAACCTAGGTCAAGGAAGGTGAACATTCAACACATTTGTGCCAAACTTGTCATTTTAATTTTTTGCCAATATTGTGAAAATGTAATCACACGTTGTCCACATGTACCTATTAGGAGAATCATGCATTATGGCGGAGGCATGCCAGTCGCCATAGCGACATTTCTAGTTAAAGATTTTGTTCCTACTTTATTCCTACTTTTTTACATCATCCCGCTTGAAAGCCTGATATCAGCAAGATATCACTGTGCACAAAGTGTATGGAAGTTGACGGGGGTGGGGTATAACCCTCCCACGTGCACGACAGAGCTTTTACATTTTTAGAATAGAAATAGAACAATCTGATGCACACTTTTCTGTGGATTGTTTCGGGATATTTTCAATCCCCAAAAGTGTGCCGAGTCAAATCTATACGGATAGGATCTGAGCGGGGGAAGGGTAAATTAAGAGGATGCGGGAACTTTTGAATTTATTTCATAAAAAGTTGATACAAATGCATCTCATAGGCCTACTGGAATGGCAATTGTCATGGAAACGACAAGAATCTAGCTTCTTGACTGGCTATTGCTATTGGAAGTTGCCATTCCACCAAGAGTTGCTATCCTATCATCTTTTATGAAATGGGGCCCTGATGCACATTTTTTGATGAAATATTCTGATTTTGTTAAGTTTACCCGGTACTAAGTGTATGGAAAGGGACCTAACGGGGGAAAGATTTTGCATTTTCAGAATTGAAACTCAATGATCTGGTTCACAATATGGGTGAAATATTCAGACAGTTTTCTTTCATAAAAAGCAGGAAAATTTTCCTCATCTCGGGAATAATTGGGGGACAAAATGACGTGTTTGCCCCGCCCTCTAGGATCGACGCCCCTGCAACGAGGGAGCTTTTGCATTTTTAGAATTCAAATGAAAATATCTCGTAAGTAGGCCTACACATTTTTGATGGAATTTGGGAAATTGTAAATCCGCAAAGTGGACTAAATCTTTGGAGGGAAACCAAGTGGATAAAGGGTTATTTTAAAAGGAGATATCCCCTCCCACCTGACGGAACTTTTGCTTCCTTTTTTTTTTTTCGTAACTGAAGCGACAGATCTGGTGCACACGTTTGATGGAATATTCGGAAATCTGTCAGTCTAAAAGTGTTTTTAGTCTATGGAAAAGGACCGGCGGGGTGTGGGCAGGGGATGTGGGGAGCTTTTGCATTTTCAGAATTGAAATTCTTTTATGAAATGGGGCCTGTGTACCCTTTGGGTGAAATATTTGAACAGTTTTCTGTCGAAAAAAAAAAGAAAGAACATTTTCCACATCTCGGAAATTATTTGGGGCAGCAAAAATGATATGTGTACGAGACTTTCACTGATATGCAATCCACATAGACTAGTACACAGTACTTGTCCGTCCGCAGGCCCAGGCGGGCGCCCTCTCAGATCATCTTGACGTAGAATTGGCTCTGGCATGCGGATCGTCTTTTATAGCCCTTTCATAACCAAACGCCCGAACAGTGGATGACGTCCGGAGGTCGTCCACTCACGTGTTCACACCACTGTTGGTATGAAAGGTAGCCCGAAAAAGACACCCGGGTGAACAGTGAATGAACTAGTGCTAAGTGGACAAACCGTGGCAGAGACTCCAACCCCAAGCATCGCAAACGGGAGACTCCAACTTGATGTGCGCGAAGCGCGAAGTCCCTTGGGTCATTATGGGGTTCTAGATGCTCTCTCGTGCTACTATCTCAGGCTTATTTTCAATTAACGATGGCACTAAGTAAGTAATAATTCAATGAATCAAATCATATATTTTGGCCTAATAAAACTTCATTTAATATATCATGTGCAGATGCTCATATACATGTGTATTATGACATTGACTGGCATCTACAAAACCATATGCGGGAGACACAAACCCAGGGCGGGAGAACGGGAGATTTTGTGAAAATGAGTTTTCGGCGGGAGATCTCACGTCGAAAGCGGGAGAGTTGGAGTCTGCAGTGGATGCGAATCTCGATGCGTGCTGGTAGGTCGACCGTCTAGCACGAACAGTGGATGAACAGTGAACACTATGAAAACTCACCAGCACGAACAGTGGATGTCGACCGGAACCGGAAATCCTAGAACTCATAAGCGCGTGCTTTTTATCACTTGAGTATGTACGTTAATTGAAAAAAACAAAAACAAAAACAAAAACCGTATATACACTTCACTGTACAGTATGCATGCATGCAATGTGTATGTAAGTAATGACGATAAAATCAGTGATGATGATAAATAATAGGAAGTGTGATAAACGCTCGAGCGCACTCCAGACTAGCCTCTGGTATGAAACATGCTCTGCCCGCGCCCGGCCTCGTGTTAATGTTTATGTTACTCAACGAATCACACCCCAGCTAGACGTCCGTCTGGAGTGCTCTCGTGCCTCGGTTGACGTCCGGAGGAGTTTGGTATGAAAGGGGTATCAGTTCGGTGATGCGGATGCGTACCATAATACTAGGACATTTTTTAGTACAATGTACAATCAAAGAGATTTTCCCCAGTGGTGGGGCGGGGAGGAGAAAAATCTGTGTACAATACAGGGCCGGCGCACTGTTTTCAAAAGTGTGGGGGCCCACTTCCGGGTTTCATGAGCTAACAAGCAAAAAAAAAAAAAAAAAAAAGTTCCTCAGCTCATTTCTCCCCGTCCGCGGTTTTTTTTTTTTTAAGACGGCGCAGATTGGGGCATGGCGCGTGTTAAACCTATGGGAAAAACGTTGGGTTAGGGTTTTTGGTTAGGGTTAGGGTTAGGGTTAGGGTTGGGGTTAGGGTTAGGGTTAGGGTTAGGGTTAGGGTTAGGGTTTGATGGTTAGGGTTAGGATTAGGATTAGGGTTAGGTTTAGGGATAGGGTCCCCAATAGATTTTTAGGGTCCCCAATCTGCGCCGTCTATAAAAAAAACACGCTCCCCGTCCCCGTCCACTTCCGGGTTTCTTCAGCTGACAAGCAAAAAAAAAAAAGAGAGAAAAAAAAGGTCCTCAGCTCATCTCTCCCCGTCCACTTCCGGGTTTCTTCAGCTAACAAGCAAAAAAAAAAAAGGTCCTCAGCTCATCTCTACCCGTCCACTTCCGGGTTTCTTCAGCTGACAAGCAAAAAAAAAAAAAGGTCCTCAGCTCATTCTCTCCCCTCCCATTGTAGTGCCTCTTACGTACTTCCGGGTTGAAAAAAGTGTGGGGGACCAAAGTGATGACACCTTATGTATTCCTTTGCATGGTGCACAAAAAGTGTGGGGGCCCGAGCCCCCACGGCCCCCACGGCTGCGCCGCCCCTGCAATAAACCATGAGACTAATCACCTCCCTGAATAAACCGTCGTAAATCGCATGCGATAGATCCGGGCGGGGTGCTGTGGCGATCGGTACTTTTGCAGCATTCTAGTTCAGGGTGAAATGCGATATACACATTCTATCGATTCTATCGATTTTGCCAAACCTACCCGACAATTAATCGATAGACGTATCGCCCATCATGCTCGCAGGGTAGGACTTGGTGCTCAAGGGCGCGCGTACGATCTGTCCGCGATTACGATTGCTGCCGCCGCGCGCGCCAATCAGGATGCCGCGCGCTACCAGCATCAACCATGCATGCATGTACTGTCGCACCGTACCCCTGCACTAATACCGACCCTGTGTGGCCTGGTGGGCTTTCCAAGCCCTCGCGCGCGGTAGCTAGCTCTGGGCCCCGTTGCAAGAAAGTTGCAATCAATTGCAAATAATTGCTAATTTTGAAACAACCATTCTGATTGGCTCAGGGTCTGCCCTATCAAGAAGACATGCATGCAACAATGATTTTGATTGGCCAGTGACAATCAGTTGCAAGTTGCGTTTAAACGCAAAGTTTCTAGCAACGGGGCCCAGAAGTTTAGTATTCTGCATCGCATGCGGTATGCTACCACAACCACGCGGTAGATCTATAGATAGAACGTTTAGGCCTACTTTATACCATTATACCAGGGACACTGTATTTCATACATCACACACCCACGAAACAAGCCTCTGGCTCTGGGAGTTGTAACAGTTAGACGTTTGTTAGACGTAAGGACTACAACTCTTCGGTAAGGACTCGACTAAGCCAAGGTGCGGTAAGTGAAGCGGAGCTGCTTGCCTGCAGGTTATATTTTAATGCTAACGTCACGACAGCGTTAGCTGCAAGCTGTTGAGTGTTGTCTTAGTTTAGATCCCAAGTAGGCCTCGGTCCTAGACGTAACATTTTCTGTAGGCTATATAGGCCTAACTATACACACTGTCGCTGTACACAAGTGTCGCGACTTTAATTAGATCATAGATGTCAGATTGTCAGTCTAACAGTTAGACTCTAACGTTAGAATTGTGTATAGACCTGGCCTAGTATAGAACCTAGATCTATAAACGGTTAGACTATCTAACTTGTTAAATGTTAGGTCTAACTGCAGTGTTAAAGCTTGAACGTTTAGTAGACGGGGTTTACTTTAACGTTGGTTAGAAGACACTGATGTCCCATAGGCCTACAGAGCATCTGACGTTAGAGTGATTGTGGGTGATCGAGTAAGCGTAAATGTAAGACTAAGAGTCAGTCTTGTTAGTTATAGAGTCTAGACACTCTAACGTTATAGAACTAGTTTCTATAATGGTTAGACTTTTTTAGGCTCAAATGTGACATTAGAATTATAGAAACATCTAACATTACCTTGGTAATACAACTAACATACCAACTGCGAAACACAGCCCGAACGCTTCGTGTTCGGCGTTCGGGCCCACAGAATTAGGCCTAGATGTCTAACTAATAACTGTTCCCACTGTGCACTGAACTGTCTAACGTTAGACTCTTTACTCATTAGTTAATTCTAGTAGATCTAGGACCTACCCTATCGATGTTAGAGCTACATTGTAGATCTATGCCCCTATACACTCGGTTCAGTAATAACAGTGTAGATCTACTAGTATTTCCTAACCCTGTGGCGCTGTAACCAATGAATGTATTGCCTTTAATAAAAATAAGGGTCGTTTGTGCGCGGTTAGTGTATTTCCTAGACTAACGCGTAACAGTAGTAAATAAAGTAACTGCTAGTAGTATTAATAGTATTATAAGTTAGATCTAAACACTAACAGTAACATTTTTAACACCGTTTTGGAGAGTCTAGATAAACATAGTCTAGATCTAGACTATCTATAGATCTACACCACAGTGTTGTTGGACCTAACGTTCCCGTTAATGTTTTTTGTATAGTTTCTAGAATTTTCTATATAACGTTAGAAACTAGATCTGTAGATCTAACCGTTATGGCGTTAGGCCCTAGCTTTAGACCTGCTAGATTTATTTTTTATCCTAACATTTATTTTTTTTTTATGTGTAAGACTAAGAGGAACTTGTTTTATCTGCAGCCGCCTTGATCCACCATAAACTTCAGTCATGATCTTTTTTTGACCCGAACTTTTCCTTTGATGTATAAAAATTTTGTTATAATCATGTTCTATATTTTAAGATGAGTACCATAGTTACATTTATGGGTAAACTCGGCCCCCAGCGCACGCATAACAAGTGACCGAGTTTACCCATAACTACGAATACGATACCCTCTACCCCTGTAGGCTGTACTTTATTGGATTTTTATAAAAGTAACATAATGTTAACTTCTTGCTCGCATCCACAGATTGATGAAATAAAAAATTCAGTGTAACAGTTATCTTGTATTGTGATTATATATAAAAAAAAAAGAGTTTGTTCATTTTCCCCCGTATACAGCTTGCCCTCTGGTATCACTGAAGCCTGTTACTGTTGCACACAAGAACGTCAATCATGCCTCGTGCGCCAGCAAACGCCAAGAAGCAGGGAGGTGGGAAGAAAAAGTCAGGGACGGACGTTCCCACAAAGATGGACTTTGATGATGATGCAAGCAGCATGGAACATATTGAGAATGAAAAAGGTTGACAATAATATTGATCTAATTCTAATTTGAACTGTTGCTTGAGAAAATGTTTGTAAGTTAGGCATGCTTTCTTTCAATGTACATTTATGAAAAACAATTGCTACAATAATGCACATTATAGGTCTGTATGATTAGACATGATGTTTGTGGCTTTGATATTCAGGCATGTGGACTAAAATCCATAATGTATATCCTGCTCTCGCTCTCTCTTTCTTATTCTCTTTCTTTGCCATATGGTTTCCCTTCAGAGTTGAATAGCTCAACATTTACCTTCTATCCAATTCAGTGCAAATCATTTTTTTCTATTAAAAAACAGCTTCGACAATCTTTCAGATTTTTGTCCCATGGGTGTTTGCTAATTTTAAAGTTTAATCTGCTATTGAAGTCCTCCCCTCTATAATGGTTTTGACTAAGATAGTCATGTCGATTCCAAGGAAACTGAATGTAATTTTCTTTGTGTTAAAATGTGTTTAAAAGTTGGGGAAGTGTATAACTTTCATTTTTATGTGGTGGTGGTGGTAGGGGAACTTCAGTACATGTACTGTTTGTAATTTTTTTTCCAGCAGACAACTCATAAATGTACTTTGTAGTAAGCATTGATCAAGATCATTAATAGTCCTTTCTTTTTATAAGATTAGGTGAAATCGGTATATGTTAGTCAACAGAATTCACAAGTTTTTTTTTAAACAAAACCTAAACAACCTAAACAGCCCATGAGTTCGATACTAAGTAAAAACAGCCCACAAGTTCCAACAGATATAACACGGTGCTTAATAATGTGTCGGTCTCGTGGGCCTTGTTAGCTTAGTGTTGAACTAATGGGCTGTATGACTCGTGGGTATCAGTCTCGTGACGTGCATTCGTTCAAGACGGGGGCAATAGTTGCCTGATTCATCACCCAAGTTGGTAACACATGTAGTATGGAGCCCAGCACTGAAAATTAACATACCTGGAATCACCAAGCCAAACTTTGCTGGAATAATTTTTAGGAGCATGATTTAGATGTTGTTCACGTTGAAGATGTATCAATCCATACTGGAACCCATAAGGAAATGAGGAAAAAAAATCCAAGTCCTTTGTCCCTAGTATTGTATGTAGATAATACCCATATAGGGGAAAACATTGTTAGGACAGTTTTAGGGGTGCCCCCCCCCCCCCCCCCCCCAGAAAAAAGAAGGACCCTTGATTTCAGTCTTCACTATGATGAATTATGATTGGGGGAGGTGGTAATCATCTCTGGTGGCAGGGCATGCAATGTATAAAAAAAGCATTTAAGTGGTTCCCTTGGGGGCTCAGGGGCAGGCCGACTGAGGGCAAAAACACAATTTCAAACACACACACAACAATGTGGACATAGTTCATATATAGTGGAGAAATGTGGAAATCTAACACTATACACATAATTGTTTACTTGGTTGCTTTTTTTTTTAATCTTTTGAAGATGAATCTGGAACAGTGGCTCCTAGGAATACAAAGAAGAGGAGTTTTGATGAGAGTGAAGAGGATGATGATGACATTAACTATCCCACAGAGGTCAACATCGAGTAAGTCCTAGTATTATGAAAACTTTGATATTTGTATGCATTCCTTCCCAAGGCTATTTCATTATCAATTTACATTAACATTAAAAATGCCAGCTCTAGCAATGGTATTCCCTGCTTACCTTGCATTTTATAATGTTTCTCTATACCATCACTATTCACATCATTGTTGTCTTTCATTACCCTGTACTTTGAATTGTAGTTAATTCTTTGTACTTTGAATCTCAAAGTACAAATTGGCAACGATAGAGTAAATCAAATGGGGTGGGGGTGATAGTGGTTTCACTGAAATCAACTCAAGTAAAAATTAAAAAAAAAATTATTGAATTTGAAAGTGTTGTACATTTTATGTTTTCAGGGAACAGTGACATTAAAATCAAATGTGGCGATGTCATGGCCGCAAGTCTCCAAAGTCTCCAAATGATAGACATGCACATCTTCACTGAGTTTCCCTTTTTGACATAGAATTAAAGACAAAAATGAAGTGTATCCTGTGCATCGAATCTTTAAAGTGTTCCAATAATCTAACAATGATGACTCACAGAGGGAAAGGTATATGCATTTGCAAAATTATGATTTTACTCATTTATTTCATTTTTTTTTTTTTTGTGCTCAAAACAGTAGAGGATTTGTTGTTGTTTAATGATGTTACAGTAGATAATATGCCAAGTTTGCAAATAAACTACATGTGCAAACAAATAACAAATTGTGATAAAAATTAAAAGACTGGGACAGGAACTGTGTACATTACGTAATGTCTACTCAGCTCAACCATGATTAAATTGACATCCTGGCAAGTAATAACATACATCCCAAGTCACTGGCCTGTATGTGGTGGTGTTAGTACGGGCATTTACATTGTAGAAATCTGGAATGGGAAAAACTGGGTTTTTCGTTGTAGGCCTGCAATTTGCACTGCCAGGAAAACAATAATTGTTCCATTGTTTTGGTAGGAAATGAACATGTGCAAGATACACTGGAATATTCGGGGGGGGGGGGGGGGATTGAAAGTAGTGTGCATGTGTGTGTAATGCAACATGCTGCTGTCTTAGAGCATAGGCAGGCATTTGGAAAAATAAAGTCTTTTCTACTGAATCCACCATGGTGGTCATCATCATCTTCTTATGTAGTTTTCAAGGTTGCAATTTTTGGGGTTTTTTTTCTATCATATCAGTCTCGCTGTATTTGTTCTTATAAGGCAGTGCTTTCACTGTCCACTTTGTCATTTAGTATGTCATATTTAGGTTTCACAGCATCAGTAAACAAAGAAACTGGTAGAGACGCCCTTAGATATGTCTGTAAAATGTTTGTAATGACTTATGTAGAAGTGAAGCTATAACTTGGAAGCAGAAATGATAATACAGTGCTATTTAATTCCTTTTTCATTGCAGTGGAGAGATGCAGAGTGTGTTGCAAACATTTGGGGGTAAGTCATAATGTGTACCATGAGGTCTCAGACCTGTAGACCAAGGGTAGGCCTGCTGGAGACATGGTTCAGGCTATTTGTCTCCGTTTTCACGTGTTTTTGTTTGGGGGGTTTCATTTGAGTATTGGGCATTTACTTTATTTTACTTTGATTTACCTTAATCCAATGATGTCGGACAATGTCTGTTCATCAATCAAAACTCTGTGTCATTGCTTATATTTTCTGAGGACTTGTCATGTTGAGTGTGTGGGAAAGGACAGAGGTGTTCAAGAAGAACATACAGCCTATACTGGTTCATAAACAAGATCATGTTTTTTGACCAGTATTTGTCTAATCTATTCTTGAAACTATTTACAGAGGTTGCTGAGATGACATACATACAGTATTCAGGCCGACCATTCTACAAATCAACAACTCTATTGCTGAAAAAGTATTTCTGAACATCAAGCCAAGAATACTGTTTGTCCAGTTTCTTACTGTGGCCTCTGGACTTCCTGTGAGCTCAGTGAAAAGATCATATTGAGTATCATAATTCCAGTCAAATATTTAAAAACCTCAATCATATCACTCCTCCTGCACCAATGAGCAAGAGTTGGTTATTTGAGTTGCATTTATCTGAGCTCGAGCTCTCTCTCCCTCTCTCTTTTCTTCTCTCTCTCTCGCTATCTCTCTTGCTATATCCTCCCCCTTTCTGACTGCATTGTAACATGATTGTGTAGGTCAAATTTTCACACACTGTGATGTGCATTCAAAAAAGGAATAGTTGGGCAGTTATAAAAAGATTTTATAATGTCAAAGTCAAAAAATTAAATTTGATCGTTCATTTGCAAGTAGTAAGATGAGAAATAAGTAACATAATCAGCCTGACATGGAAAGATAAAAAGTATGACATGATCAGATTTGGAGCAAAATTGATGACAATCTGGCATATAAACAGTCTAAGTTCTTGTCAGCAGTTGCATATAACATATGCATCTTCCTTATACATGATGTCCATTATATATCTTGATATCTGACAAACTTTGAGGAATGTTTCGTGCAAAGTTTGCCGACATTGAACAAAAATTGTTACATATATACCATGATAATTCACATGCTTCATTAGTTTACTAACTGTACTGTATTTCAAATCAGAAATGCGCTTTCTTGTTTACCCTCTTTGGAAGAAGTACAGGGATTCCCTCTTTGTTTCTTTTCTTTCTTTCTTTCTTTCTTTTGCCATAGCAGTGAATTGTCAATGTCATTACAAAAAGGAAAGCTGATAAAACATTTGAACAGAAGTGCATTGCATGCAAGTGTGTAATATATGCCACTGATACATGATTTCCTCGTCTTGAAAGGAGAATATTAGCAAGTACTTGACAATATTTTGGTTTTGATGACGATTGTAATGCTGTAGAATAGTTGCATTTGACATTTTGCAGTGTGATTAGAGCAAAAGTAAACCCAACAACTTCCTGGAAATGCAAACACAAACAAAAAGCCAGTATGTGTTTGTACAGTGTATGATTCTCTGGATTGTGAAGGTCTGAATAAAACTCGCTGTCTAAGTTGCTGGCATCATAACACAGTACATCATCTGCAGCATGTCCGAGAGCTGTTGTAATTGATGATATTTTATGATAATTATGAGCCTGATTTTTTTTTTTAAGTTGTTGTTTTACCTTAAAATACAACATGATTTATTTGGTAAGGACAAGACAATTTTTTTTTCATAGGCAGAAGTCATCCAAACATTTCCTTCAACAATAAGTGCTTTTAGAGGTTTCAGTAGTCCCTTTACCACCCTTCAAGCAACACATCTGACACCCCACCCCCCCCCCCCCCCCCCCGATCAAATATAGGTAGGCCCTATATACATTGTCATACATCAAACAAAGACTTAATTTGCTGTAATCTAACTACCAAGTAGGACTAAGTTGGTTTTGTTGTCATTTCATTTAACAAAAAACAAAACTATGCTGTTCTTTTCTTTGCATTTTTAATTTGGGTGTTATAGCATCCAGGCATGATAATTTTGCATTTCTTGTGTGTGTGTGCATGTGTGTGTTTTATTGAATCTATCTTCCATTTTGTGTAGAACTTTCCTTAGAATGTCAGTTATTGGCAAAGATTTGATTAAAAAACTCAGTGGTTTGTCATAGTTTTCTGAAGTAATTTCATGCTAGAATATTTATATCATTCATCACTGCATTTTCCCTTTCTTACAACAACTAATACAAGCTCATGTCTTACCATTTCCTTTCTTCAACTGTCTTACAGCTGACATGAGGAAGTCCATGTCAGGGAAGAGAAAGCGCCTGGAAACTCTCACACAGCAGACCCTCAAGTCAACAAACACCAAAGTGGAAAAGATCTGGAAGATGCAACAAACAGAGAGGTGGGAGAATTTAGATCACTATATTTTCAGACCTGTGTTAAAACATCATAATGTAAAAAAGGGCCAGCATGTACACAAGTACCCTAATTTCCAGATAAAGTACAAGCTTATCATTATGGTAGAGTTGTCTCTGTTGTGTCATAGAACAGAAAATATACAAATTAGCAGTATTCCATTGGGAAAGAATAAATTGCAAGGGTTCTTACACAGCTTGTCAATTTCCTTATAGAAGTTCTTGTAAGAATTATTATCAAGCATCTTTGATTATGCAGTATGTAATCTATTGTCTCCTCATCCTATTCTTGAAATGGGGCACATCGGTGTTCAAACTTTGAATTCATATTGACATGGTACTGAATGTGGTTTCAAATTTTGTGATTATATGGCTTGTTTATAGCATTAGTCAAAAGCCCTTTCATTGCAGTGAATGCAAGAGGAGCAAGCAGAGGATCATTACATGAGTTAATCAAACCAGCAGCAAGAGCCAAGACCCAGTGCATTTTGTAATCTATGCCTTCGAATTATCATATGTGACCGTGCACCTCAAAACGAACATAAAGTCGCACACACTGATTTTGCGTAAGGACTGAAAATAAGTGAAATGGGTCAACCTAACCAAACTTGACTTTTTCATATTTTGTGAAATAGAGGGTCTTCTTTTACATTATGCTTAAATTTTGTATCATAAAACGGGCAGGAAAATGTGTTTTTTTTTAGCAGTTTATCTCGAACATTTTTGGTAGAATAGTGTGATTAGGTGTGTCTTTAGAATCTCTTTTTCATTTCTGAAAAACTTTGTCCGCACTCTTCACTTTCAACTCTAATAACTTTTGAAAGGATAGTGCTACTGCTTTGAAAGTTGGCATTAATCATGGACAGAATGTGTTAATGAGGCATGCTTAATTTCAGTTTAATCTGATAATTCCTTCTCTGTTGTTACTCTGGTGGTTTACTTCTTGTTTTTTGTCCCATTCATCGCACAGCCAGCACGGTTTGGTAAAGATTAAGCGCTTGAATATACACTGTACTTCAGAGCCTCTTTTCTCAGTTCACACTTTTCCTGAGTTTGTGCTTTCTTTCCACTATTTAGATAGGTTAGGAGAGTCCATTTGATTTGAGTTATACATCATTTTAAAGCTTAAAGTCTGCTCTTTCAGAGTATGGTCTTAACTACAAATTCATGTCTGGCGACTTTTTGTTTGTTTTGAGGTGCAGGGTCACATATATTACTGCCAGCATGTGTTGGCAAAAATCACAACCAAAGAGCAGAGTGTCACCAGAAGTAACTAGCTCATACAAACGTGATCACACTCATCGAGGCAAGGGTGAATTGATCAAAATCACTGATCAAAGTGGCTCTCTGAATTATTGAATAGGAGTGGCACACAGGTTAGCCTGTCTCCCAGTCATGAGTGATAATCACAATTGCAGATCTTACAAGGCTCTCATGCTCATCCCCAGCTTGGTCTTCACTTTAGCTCTTTGCTCATGACTATGATGGGTGGCTGACAACAGCGTGAGTGCTTTAGAAGAAAAAAAAAAGGTTAACTTTATTGTATAAATTCAGAGGGCAATTATGTCTGCTTGTATTCTACTCTAGTTATTGGATACATACATGGACAGGTTCATGTGTATTGTACTATCGGTGACAAATGATAATGTCATGCTCTAGTCTCATATTCTGTTTTCAAAATGTAGGCAACGGCTGCACACGGAGTATACCAAGCAACTAACTACTGTCCTGGATCAGTGGGACAGTGACATGAAGAAGATGAAAGAAAATGAAGACAAGTTACAGGTAGCGGGTACTCTATACTTGCATGGAATTGTTACTAGAATTCACTGATTTATTCAAAAGGAAAAAAATGCACTATTCCTTGTATTTGTTGATCTATATGACTGGAAAAAAATCCTATTGCTTAACTAAACAGAGAAATAAGACAAAGTAAACAAGACATACAAAAAGTAGTTTCAGTTTGCCAATTGTGAAAGCATGGATTCGTGATCAGGCATTCTCTTGGACTGCATGATAATGAATCCATCAGCAGTTGCTGAATTTCAGCAGCCTCTGCGGTGAATTCATGATGAGATGTATTACCATTAAGACTAAGTTACTGGAGAAATTGACACTCTTAGTTGAGCCAACCCTGAGAAATTGTGATCCAACTGCGAGTAATTGATGTTCATGCATTGTTTCAACATAGTGCTTATAGTAGCACCTATATTTAGTTGGCTTTATGCTTTACTATGAGGGATGTACAGGTGTGAATGGAGCAGTCTGTACAATATGATAATCCTCTCATGTATATCTTCCTCTCCTCATTCGTTCCAATGTAGAACATGTTAAAGCAACAGCAAAGGAACATACAGCAGACGTGCATCGCCATGAATCAGCGTCTGAAGAACATTAGGCAGATGTTCGAACTGTACAACAAGGTCAGGCCCCTACTTCATCATCCATTGTCACGTTCAGATAATGCAAACATGTAGTCAGTGCTTTAGTATACAGTGCATTCCCATTATAATGAACACGGTTATAACGAAATTCGGGTCACAACGAAATAAAAAAATCAAGCTGCAACATTATCGGCTCTTTATTTTTTCATTGTTTATTTGTTTGGTTATAACAAAATTTTGATATAACAAAAGAAAACTGCTGGTCCCGTGGACTTCGTTATAACAGGAGTCCACTGTATCACACAAATGTAAGCTGCCAGATCATCCAGTTTTGAGGAGTAAGCTAACTGCAATAGAGCAATGCCCTCATACTTGTATTACAGCTAGAAAGGAAGATGGACATGATATGTGGACATGCACAAATCACTGCATGCTTTATACGCTAATGCTACTAAAAGTGAAATTTAAAAAGCAGAGACTCCAGACCAAGGGAGAGAGAAAATATGAATTGTTCAAAGTTGTCAACCGAACATTTGTATGCAAATACAATTGTGCAACTGTACTACTTGTGCAACTAGTATCACTTGACTTTTGATGATGTAATAATCTTGCTTTCCTAGATGTTGAAAAGATCAAAACCTAATGAAAAGATGGATAGAACAGATCATACAAAATGTTTAAAAGGGAATTTGCATTATACTGCATATCTTACAATATATTTGAACAGCTTACACTGGAAATCACCAAGCAACAAAACAGAGAACTTGCGCAGTGGAAAGTAATGAATCACTATATAAGTGCTTGAAAACAGCAATAGATTGATATCAGTCTCTACAACACAATCATCTTTTTTTTTTTTTTTTATTTAATTTTCAGAATGCCAGATGTCTGTCTGCATGTAGTGATGAAGAAGAAGAATATATTAATTTGAGTCTGTGCATGTTTGTTCATATCAATGTGTCTATGTGCCATAATCATTGTTTAAAAAGAAAAACACACAGAAGATGTGTCTTTTATGAAATCAACATTGCATTAATCTCATAAATACATATTCATACCTCAGCACATGTTATCCAGAGATATCCCTCAGTACACAATTAGTCCTATATTGTTTCATTAAATTGATGGAGTGTTCCATTGAAGAAGGTCACTAATTTTCATCGGGGATCTTATATGGGTCTTGCTCTTTGACTCTTACAGACCATGGGAGACCTAGAGCAGTGTCACCAGGGGCAGCAAACAAATGTCCAGAGTGAGCTGAAAAAGGAGCTTAGTCTGCTCCATAAGAAGATCCTTATGGATACGGTGAGTAGGAATTAAGTGTACCCAGTGCACTAACATAGCATGTTGGTGCAGCATGCACTTAGTGGATGAGCATTGCAGACTATCATTAGTTGCCAAAATATGTATTGTGGCAGGATGGGTTTCACAGAGCTCTGTGTAGTGCATGCAAATTTACCGACCACTGTAGGTTCAGATACACACTGCTCTTGTACCAGAAGTGAAATACATGTAGGATCATTTACATGATCTGGGGTGTGCCTCTGCTACATGTAACATCTAATTTTGCATTCTGTTGAAGCAGGGCGGAACCCTTACAGCGGGTAAAGCCTTTTTTCCTGGGTCGAAAGACCTCTGTGACAATCAAAGTAGAGAAATCTAATGCTGAGACCAGACCTACTGTTCACTGAGCTGCATTGCCACACATAGATGCAGTTTACACCAGACAAACAAAGTTGTAGAGCATTTGATATAAAAGTGGGAATTTTCATTATGAGTGATTTTTTTTTTTTTTGCTTGCTTGGCAGGGTAAGATGAATTTTGCATGTTTTGAATTCTGCAAGATAAAAGCGTAAAATAATGTTACACATAACAGCTATAGATGTTTGTATGCGTTTATTTTTCCACTAGCTAGTTTCTGGTCATGCAAATGCACAAATGTCTCTACATAGAAAAAATTTCCACTTCTACAATACTGATATTTTGTGGCTTTAGCAGTGGATTACTCTGTCCATAAATGTACAAAGAGTCCCCTGAATTCCTGGTACAGAATAACTGATATCGGTGAAAAAAAAAAAAATCGCTTAGTATATGCTCATAGAATTCCTTTGTGTGGCATGTATTGTCCCCTAGTTCACCAGAAATGGCATGAGAAATGAGGGTAAAAATGACAAAATGTCATAAAGACTCTCAAATGTGTATCCACCATCTACCTCATTGCTTGGCAAGAACCTCTTATATCATTTACTATCAACATCCCTGACCACAGAAATGCCAGTAAAAAGATGGAAAAAACAGCAAGAAATACATATGTTTGAATGTTTGGTATCCCTTTCCCCTAAGACTTCATCATCAGAATTACCTACCCTCTTTCTGCTTCTTGACAGAAGATTTCTGAATCCTTTTCAGACTCCTATACACATTGTTATATTTTTAAAACTCTTACATATACATCATTATCAAAATTTACACCATGTCAAGCATACGGCACCAAACAATGATAAAGTATATAGTAATATGAAAAAGTAAATATTCCTTGTGGCTTCGCTAAAGTCATTCATGTGCTTACTCCATTAGTCAGTCGGTCAACATAACTTCTAATAAATACATCCAGCAAGCCAAATTGGTGGTGTCTTCCTACATGAGAGAAATTGACAGGCACTATTTGCAAAAATGCAGAACAGGTCCCAGCATACTGTACAGACATGTGGAATGAATATCCCAATACAGTCACATTTTAATGACAGTTGATATCAGAGCAGAATTTCAGTAAAAGTAAATGATAATTAAACTTTGCCCCCCCCCCCAAAAAAAAAAAAAGTGAATAAATAAATAAAATGAAATAAAATGATAATAATAAGTAAATGAATAAGCATGACTGACTAGCAGTGAACGCCTCCTGGATTTTCACTGTGGTGTAGAGAGGAAAAACTGTAGTAGCGCCCTCTTGAGCCTTTTTTTTTTTTGTAATGGAACACAGCAGGGCCACATTGTAAATGCTATAAAATCACAATCTTTGCTGTGAGTGACACTCATAGGCCCTCATCATAGAGACTGCAAATGTAGTACTTGGTAGTGTATCTTAGCAACTTTTGCAACTATCACAGGAGCAATGAAAGTGATTAAGGGCGACTTGCCATTGTCATAGGCAACCACAATAGTTATACTTTACAAGATAGTTTGCGTACTCAAAAAAATTGTAACACTGTTCCTCCCCGCCCCCTATCCCATCCAGTTTCAATTCAAATGGATATTTGTGGTCATCAGAAGATGTAATGCAGTGTGGAGTATTTTCTGCTGTCTATAGAAGCAGTTTTGGTGTGGGTTTTTTTTTTCATTTGTCAGATGTGCTTAAACTGTTGCCAATTTATTGTTTTGTACTTGTCTTTGATAGGAAGTTGCTCTCCTCTAAAAGATAATTCCCTTTATATTCTCACTGAATTAGAAAATAGTGCACTTGCAGTACGGTGCTGTGTCCAGAGCAGTCATACGCATTCATAACAATCCAGAGTGCCTTTTGAGAACAATGATAATGGTCTATGGTACATAATATTAAGCTAGATTGTCACCAATGGTTACAGCGCCCTCTTATGTTAATGGTTTCCTTCAACCTGAGTGATACCATTTCACCTAGTATCCACATGAGGAATGATTGCTCATTCTACATTGATCTGGAGCATGAAATTGCTGAAGCTGATACAGAGATAGCTAACCTTATCAGTGCCCCTCCCCCCCCCCCTCTCAAAAAAAAAAAAAATATATATATATATATATATATAATAACAGTATAGCTGAATAGCTGCACATGTCATCTAAGGGGTAAACTGGCACCTCGTCTACAACCACACTGTCCACTGTTCACCTAGTCTAATGCCATCTCGTCTAAACTCGCTTCGTCTACTACCAACTCGTCTACCAACCATTTTGTCTAAATGCCAATTAGTCTAATTGCAATTTCGTCTACTAACCATTTAATCTAATCTCTAATTTGTCTAAGTCACATTTCGTCTAATACCCATTATGTCTATTGACCATTTTGTCTATTAATCATTAGGTCTATGAATGAAATAGTCTACAGCTCATTTTGTCTAATAGCCAATTGGTCTACATCCACCTTGTCTCATACTCAATTAGTCTAATAACCAGTTAGTCTACTCCCAACTGGTCTACACCCAACTGGTCTACTCCCAACTGGTCTACTCCCAACTTGTCTACTCCCAACTCGTCTACTCCCAACTCGTCTACTCCCAACTGGTCTACACCCAACTGGTCTACTCCCAACTGGTCTACTCCCAACTCGTCTACACCCAACTGGTCTACTCCCAACTGGTCTCCTTGTTATATAGGTGTTTTTTTTTGTCTACTCCAAACTCCTTAAGTCTCTACTTCATCTAGTTTGCTTTCCCATTGAAATAGGTTGAACACTCTTGGTGCCCCATTCGGTTTACATTTTTTGTTCTAGTTATGACTTTTTATAAAAAGAATAATGTCACAGTGTGAAAAACTTGCTGTGTTGTGGTGCTGGATGTGTAATTATACGCGTGCATCCGGTGTCAATCCAACTACACGCACACATCACTCGGATCGTTGTACCTTTACTTGTGTACCAAACGCGATGAAATATTACTCGATAATTCCTCATTCGGGATCCCGCCAAGATCGCTGCATGCATGGACGGGGGTGGACGGGGTGGGCGGTCGAAATGTAATTCTGTTTCGTATGACTGACAATTCATTTGTGATGGAGGATTGTGACTGAGCTAGTTTATTATTATTTAGTTATTTTACGGCCAGGATGTTGACTGGATAGTCGTGTCTCACCATTAATATGTCTTTATATTCAGCACGTGCGGAATAATTAACAACTTTAAAGAATAGACTATTATTGATTTTTGTACCAGGGCAGGGTTATGAATAGTTCGTGACAGTGAGACGGACTGCACACTAGGCAAAGTGGTATATTCATTATTAGCATGACCAGATGGGAATGATCAGTTTGGGTAAATTGTTGAGAGTATACCAGTTGGGAGTAGACCAATATTGGGTGTAGACGAGTTGGGAGTAGACGAGTTGGGAGTAGACCAGATGGGAGTAGACAAGTTGGAAGTAGACGAGTTGGGAGTAGACCAGATGGGAGTAGACCAATTGGGTATAGACCAGTTGGGTGTAGACCAGTTGGGAGTAGACGAGTTGGGTGTAGACCAGATGGGTATAGACCATGTTGGGTATAGACGAACTAAGGGTTGGACGATATGATAACTAGACAAAGTGAATGTAGACGAGATGACTTGTAGACGAGGTGGGAGTAGACAAAGTGGCAGTAGGCGAAATGGATATTAGACGACATGACAAGTAGACATTGTGAGTATAGACGACTTGGCTATTAGATCAATTGCTCAGTAGACAAAATGCTCCTTAGACGAGTTGGGTATTAGACAGTACGGGTACTGGGCAAAGTGACTATTAGACAATATGTGTACTAGACAAAACAAGTTGTAGACCAAATGGGTATTAGATGAATCGATGATAGATGATTTGCCAGTAGACCAATTGAAAAATAGACAGAGTGGCTGTAGACGAGGTCACTATAAACCATCTAAGGCTGTGTTTTTCTAACTTAAGAGAGAGAATCACGTTTCAGAACGCGTTTGGAATGGTGTTTGCGAACGTACGTGGTTTGAAACACTATTCTGGGGGTGCCGCATTTATCTAACCATCATACAATCGCAATTTGAGTGTTGTCACTGCATAGCTACTTTGCGCCGTTCGACCCGGGAAGTAAAGGTCAACTGCGTACTAGCAAACATGCCTCTACACACAAATAATGGGTAGAGAGCACATCCGAGAACAGCTGGGATTTGACCTTGAGAGATGAACATGTTTCAAAACGGTATTGCGTTTATCTACTCACAGAATGGCGATCATGGTCTCAAACACGTTTCAAAACGCCCTTTGAAAGGAGTTTCAAAACGCCATTTCTAAATGCATTTGAAAACATTGTTGCATTTATCTAACCCCTGAAAATGCCTCAAACGTGTTTAGGATCGTGATTCTGCCTCAGAAAATTTTTAGATAAATGCAGCCTAAGACTGATTAATATGTGACACGTCACTTTACTTGCCTAATAATCAGAGTGCTCTATTCACAAGGACTTATTCATATGAAATGGTTTACTCTTTCAAAAAAATAAGTGTTACATCATGAAAAGCAAACAAACTTGTCGCATGTCTGTGTGCATGATTTTCTTTCTCTGTCCCACTATTGCATTTCTGATTCATAAACATGTTTTTTGGTCTCCTTATCAGAGTAGTTTTGGGGTTTTGTTTTTTAATAAAATCTCAATTCGTGCTGACCACAAATACTACCCAATTACCATCCTATTTTGCCAGCAGATTATTATGACACACAGGCTTGTGTTTTTACATAAGTTGCAGCCATGTAGATTTGAGCCCACACCCTGAGACATGCACTGTCCTAGAATGAGATATTTAGGGTACCTCACTTCCAAGCTTTCCTTCACAATCCTATAATGGGTCACACACATGTAGGAGTATAACGCGCCATCTAAAACATAAGAGCTTGTTTTATGTCATATGCCAACATACTTCATGCAGACAAGTCCAACCACAAACTGATGTCTCCTGAGGCTCACAACAGTTGTGACCTTGAACCTTAACTGAACTGTAACTCGCTGTAAAAGTGTCAGTAAGGTACAAGAAAGTTCTGGCATTCACAACATGCACATACATGTACTGTAATCAGTTTCTTGGCGTCAAGATGATGAGCTACAACACAAAGGCAGAGACTACATTAGTATATCAATGGTAACTCAAAATGTGTGGCATGTCAGGGGCAGTATGTTGCAAATTTTAGTGGCATGGATATTCTGAAGGGAAGATTACTTTTCATTCTTGGACAACTGTTTGATAATGCAAATATTCCATGGAAGGGTACTTTAATATTAAACTGTATGAGTAAAAATATAGAAAGAGAATAACAGTTCATACACTCAAACACTCATAGCCTCTCAGTGAGCTCAATGCTAGCTTTGAGCCTTTCTAGACTAGCCATAGGATTCTTCCACAAATGTGTCCACAAATACATTCATGTCACTTCAGTTGTTGTTAGCCTGGAAGCAAACTTTAATTATTCATATTTCTCATATGATTTCTCAAATCAAGTTTTGCTAGTTGTGATCTGGAGATGTTTCCCAGTTGAATTTTGCTAGATTCTGGAGGCATATTGACAGTCTGAATGGTTTGGCCTCATAGACATGTTTGAGAAAGTGTACCTCAACTAGACATTCATTCACTTCCACTGACAAACTGCATGTTATTCAGATATAATCATGTTTATGCATGGTGTGTCCATGCACACATAAGTTTGTGTTTGCAAGAGCATGCACACTGGCAGCTGTGTTTGGGTTGATAAGCCTTTGAGCTGTTATTGTATTGTATATCTTTTACAGTTTGCTGTCAGTAGAGAGACACATTCAGAGTCTGAACTGTTTATGACAGTTTAATATAAACTGAAACATGTATTACAAATGATATTTGTGTAATCTAACAGCCAATTCAATTATCAAACGATAGTCATGGTCTTGGCTAAGAGTTGATGCTCCTAACAGAATCCGCAATATCAATCAACCTTTTCCACTTCCTGTGGATATCACTTTTTTGTTCCTTTTTTTTTTAAATTCCAAAATATACATTAACATACATGTACCTGAAACTTGCCTTAATTTCTGGGGTACTCATTAGTGTGTCATTATGCCTGGTGTGCTTTGTTTATGTGCAATTTTTAGTTTTCCTTGCAATGTCCTCTTTTGTTATGTTTCCTCTTTAGCATGAGTGCAATTCAGATTTCACTCGGTGAGACCAGGTTTTTTGTCAAAGCCTGACCTTCTTTTTTTCTTTTTCCTTTTTTTTTCCACAAGGGGAACATGTATGGATGGATTTCCCTTGTTTGATCTGTTTAGTAGGTCCATGGTTTAATTGCAACCTAGTGGCATGATCCAAATGTTGTTTTTTTTTTCATTTCCGGGCCTTCAGGTGCCTGTCAAGTATTGCTTCACATTATGTTTTCATTTGTCCTTGTTTCTTTGTTGTTGTTTTTTGTGGGAGGATAAAAAAGAAATTACTTTTAGCTGTTAACAAATGACTGCCTGTCAAAGCAATTGTATGTCACAGCTTTTGCATGGTTAAGTAGCTATCATATCAATAAACATATCATTCATTGCATGAAAGCTTTCCAAACAAGACTTGACATAAGCAATAATCTATGATGCCATAAGTCTGGAAAAGTTGCTTGAAAGAAAGTTGAAATCCTACATTGCTTCTGTATCCCATCAGCTGTAGAATAGTACCACCACATATATGACATCACTTCAGCTATAAATGTCCATTGATGTCGGATAGTTGGTGGATAGGTTAGGATAAATGAACAGTTATTTGCATGAACATAATAGCAGTGATTGTTGAAGGTCAAGGGTCACACTCTGGTTTACAGTTTCTGCCCTTACGAAAATGTCCTGTGGTACTCCTGTGGTAATTACCACAGGACGGTACCACAGGACAGTACCACAGGACAGTACCACAGGAAAGTACCACAGGACAGTACCACAGGAATTGTCCTGTGGTATTTTGGGACATACCACAAGACAGTACCACAGGAATTCCTGTGGTATTTTGGGACGTACCACAGGGCAGTACCACAGGAAAGTACCACAGGACCGGTACCACAGGACAGTACCACAGGAATTCCTGTGGTATTTTGGGACGTACCACAGGGTAGTACCACAGGAAATCCTGTGGTATTTTGGGACAGTACCACAGGTCGATCATTACCACACAGCATTACCACAGGGCAGTACCACACAGCATTTCCGTGGTACCACAGGAGAGTACCACACAGGATAGATCGAAAAAAAAATCTGGGAGAATTTTAGTCACATATCAAGGAATATTCCTGATAGGTGAGTGATGGATTTCAGGACAAACATGGCCCTACTTAATAACCTGTCCTACTTCTAACATATAACCTCAAACGAGAGTCTAATGGCCAAGTGCCAATCTAGTCCTATAATAGATCTATATAGTCATATTCTATTCCTAGGTAGCCATCGACCGTATCAGTACATATATATATGGCCGTCTATCCGTAAAGCATTAAGGCATGGTTACTAACTCGATTATACTTTATTATCAAGATATGAAAATACACTTTCATAACAATATCTATGATATTGGGAGTAACATCACATAATTAGACAATCTTTCATAAAGTTCAAAGTAAGTTCCATCATTAATACTTTGACTTTTTAAGTCATATATGTATTTTCTGAAATCTAGAGTGCTTTTTATGAATATTCATGAGCTATGTAAAAATTTGTACCACAGGAGTACCACAGGAGTACCACAGGAGTACCACAGGAGTACCGTACCACAGAAGTACTTATGAAATTTCTCATGCTTGACATCAGCACTTTCACTAAATAGGTAATACTGTAGGAGTATAGGACATGATAAGTAATGGCAAATCAATTGCTATAATTCACAGCATAACTCATCTATCAATTAATTGAGGAATATTAATATGTGCTTTTCTGTTTGTATTTTTATAATAAATTTCAGTAGATTTTGCCTTACAATTTTCCTGTGTGGTACTCCTGTGTGGTACTGCTGTTTGATATTCTCCTGATGTGATAGTCCTCTGGTATAAAATGTTAAGAAAAAAAAAAGAATATCCTGTAGCATTTTTCTGTGGTACTTACGAATTTAATTTGCTGTGTGGTACTTCTGTGTGGAATAGCACCATATTATGATTTTCCTGTGGGATTTTGGACAGTTCCTGTGGTACTCTCCTGTGGTATACATCGAGAATTACCACAGGAATTCCTGTCGTACTGTCCTGTGGTACGTCCCAAAATACCACAGGACAAGTCATGTGGTACTGTCCTGTGGTACTATCCTGTGGTACTGTCCTGTGGTACTGCCCTGTGGTACTGTCCTGTGGTACGTCCCAAAATACCACAGGACAAGTCGTGTGGTACTGTCCTGTGGTACTATCCTGTGGTACTTTCCTGTGGTACTGCTCTGTGGTACTGTCCTGTGGTACGTCCCAAAATACCACAGGACAATTCCTGTGGTACTGTCCTGTGGTATGTCCCAAAATACCACAGGACAAGTCGTGTGGTACTGTCCTGTGGTACTATCCTGTGGTATTGTCCTGTGGTACTGCCCTGTGGTACGTCCCAAAATACCACAGGACAATTCCTGTGGTACTGTCCTGTGGTACGTCCCAAAATACCACAGGACAAGTCATGAGGTATTGTCCTGTGGTAATATCCTATGGTACTGTCCTGTGGTACGTCCCAAAATACCACAGGACAATTCCTGTGGTACTGTCCTGTGGTATGTCCCAAAATACCACAGGACAAGTCGTGTGGTACTGTCCTGTGGTACTATCCTGTGGTACTTTCCTGTGGTACTGCCCTGTAGTACTGTCCTGTGGTACGTCCCAAAATACCACAGGACAAGACGTGTGGTACTGTCCTGTGATACTATCCTGTGGTACTTTCCCGTGGTACTGTCCTGTGGTACTGTCCTGTGGTACTGCCCTGTGGTACGTCCCAAAATACCACAGGACAAGTCGTGTGGTACTGTCCTGTGGTACTATCCTGTGGTACTTTCCTGTGGTACTGCCCTGTGGTACTGTCCTGTGGTACGTCCCAAAATACCACAGGACAAGACGTGTGGTACTGTCCTGTGGTACTATCCTGTGGTACTTTCCTGTGGTACTGTCCTGTGGTACTGCCCTGTGGTACTGTCCTGTGGTACGTCCCAAAATACCACAGGACAAGTTGTGAGGTACTGTCCTGTGGTACTATCCTGTGGTACTGTCCTGTGGTATGTCCCAAAATACCACAGGACAATTCCTGTGGTACTGTCCTGTGGTACTATCCTGTGGTATACTTTCCTGTGGTACTGTCCTGTACTGGAACTGCCCTGTGGTACTGTCCTGTGGTTCGTCCTAAAATACCACAGAACAAGTCGTGTGGTACTGTCCTGTGGTACTATCCTGTGGTACTTTCCTGTTGTACTCTCCTGTGGTACGTCCCAAAATACCACAGGACAATTCATGCGGTACTGTCCTGTGGTACTGTCGTGTGGTATATGTCCCAAAATACCACAGGACAATTTGTGTGTATACTGTCTTGTGGTACTGTCCTGTGGTACTTTCCTGTGGTAATGTCCTGTTGTACTGCCCTGTGGTACATCCAAGAGTACCACACGAGCCTGTGACACAGTACCACACAGTTCCTGGTACATTGTGTGGTACTAACCAGTACCACAGGGAGTACCACATGAGCCTGTAAAACAGTACCACACAGTTCCTGTGGTAACATTTATTTATGTGGTACATTGTGTGGTACTAACAAGTACTACAGGGAGTACCCTACAAGCCTGTGGTACAGTACCACACAGTTCCTGTGGTAACATTACAAGTGTGTGGTACATTGTGTGGTACCGACAAGTACCACAGGGAGTACCACAGGACTTTTTTGTTAGGGTGGTCATAGCATTTGCTAGGAATGTCTTCTGGTAGTACAGTAATCACCACATAATAGGGCACCTGATAATTGGGAACATGACTAAATGACATACACCTCTCAGAAACATTATTAGTGCATGCTATTTTTACTGGATGATTTGGTGCAGACCTTTAATAAACAGGACACTATTTTTTTCAAGTGGTCTTTATTTCATCATACACCTGTATTTTACACACCAAAAAAAAAAAAAAAAAAAAAAATATGTACCAAAATCCAATACAACTTTACACAGATTCCCTATCAGTTTGCTGTTTAAATATCAATATGTGTAGTTTTGGATTAGTTTTGCAACCTCCATCTAGTAAAACCATGAACTCGCGCTATTTTATGCTTGGCAAAGCTTCACTGTGTGCACTTGATGACCTGGCTCAATGAACGTACGATTCAACATTGGCAACACATGTACACAGTTAATTATACACACATGCGCTAGTTGTGAAAGCAGTGATCAAATGTGAGTCAGGAAAATCAAAAACTGACCGGGGGGACATTTCGTGAAGCATTTTGTTAGATATTTGAAGGGTTTTTTGTGACAAACTGTTACAAGCTGCTGAAATCCTTGCATCTGATTGGCTGAGAACAAATCCGTCTGACAAATTTGTCAGACAAAACGTCTCATGAAATGCCCCCCAGATTTTATTATGAATTACGTTTTACTTTTTCTCTCTTTTACATGAATTTGATGGTAACTTTTCATGACCCATAAGGGCTGAGCTTTTGCATAGATTCTGGATAATATCATTGCCCTTGAATATAATACAAAACATACTACATGCTGAAGCTATGAATAATCGCAGAGAAAGAAATATGTTGGTCTAGGCACACCAGAACAAAATTAAGAAGGCCCTTTTTTTTTTAAAGAAAGTGTAAACTTTTTAATGCATGTCTTTTGTGTTCAAACAACAGTGACATGAGGGATCCGGTTGTTCTTGATGTGTGGTAAATGTACAGTGGGATGGTGCACACAATGCACATGATATAAGCACTTGTGTAGTATGTATTATTGATGCCCTGAATGTATGGTGCGTGCTCATCTCGAAATTGAGCACCCTGCATAAAAGGGCCGTTTTTGCTACTCCCAGCCTATCCAGGAATGTGGTAAGTACTGTCTCCTGATGCCAAGGATTAAATAAATCAGGGAGGTGAGGGTCACCTCCCTGAATAAATCAACAATTTTGTGTTTAAATGACAGGAGAGAAGGGTCCAATGTCAAGGGCAAATGTCACCAAAATGTAGCTAAAATGTCATCTATTATTTGAATTTTGATGCACATTGCACCCTTGTGACTCCAAAGACAAACAATTGCACCAGGAAAAAAAAACAGTTGAAATGGGTACAGATCAAATTGAAAATGCTCTTGGCTACAGCACTGTGAGTACTCTCAATGCCAGTAGTAGTCCATTTGGCCTGTTAGATTTATTGGCACTTTCTCTTGACTGTACCTGCTAATCAAGTGCTGTCATTATGATGAAAGTGCTTTCCCAGGGTAACTATCTTATGGATAGCTGTAAAATTTTATTCAGCAGATCATCTGATTTCATGGGGAGCATTTTGTTTTTTGTTTTTTGTTTTATTTTGTCACTTGACTGCCTTTCAATTGTGTTGCCAGAATCCTACCTATTTAGGGGTGGTATGACTGATGATATATCAATCCGTCAAAAATATTCATAAAGCACATGTTCTTGCTACCAGTGCTACTGCTACCTTAATACCACTGCCAGGTACAGGAGTATAAGAGAAATATAGTTATTGATACACCTGTCATTGCCATGTCAAAAAAAAAAAAAAATTGGTGTTTTCATATTTTACTCTGTGAAATCAATATACCACATGTGTTGTACACACTATGCAAAAATTAGATGAATAGTACATGCAAGAGAAAAGAATAAAATGTACTTCACCTTGGCTAAAGATGAGTTTACACCATGCTCCCATCGGCCACGGGAGCCCCATTTGCCTGAAACGTTTTATTATGGCATACTTTACAAGGTTCCTCATTAGCACTGGGACTACCATGCCAAATTTTTTGACAGTTAAAAAATCTGACACGGCATCTACAGCAATCACGGCCTGTCACATTTGCCCATATCGTCTCACTAAGTTATCTCACGTACATCCCATTTTTATCCACGGTGGCCTGAAATGTGACTGCCGTGGCCACCAGGAACACGGTGTAAACGTAGCATTAAACTGTCACTTCTGAAGCTGCATTGGTAATGTAAAATAAATTTTTCCTTCGTGCAGAAAGTGTCAAATGCCTATCCTTGGTCAGTGGTCAAGATCAGTGAGCTTCATCAAATTGTAAATGAAGGGCCTTGTTCTTATGACAGATCTGGGGGGCGTTACATGAAGGAACTTGTCAGATAAAATGTCCGACAAGTCAATTATATCCGACAAGTTCAGAGAAATCAGCCAATCAGACTAAAGAATTTCTCAAAACTTGTCGGATAGAATAGACTTGTCCGATATTTTATCTGACAAGTTCCTTCATGAAATGGTCCCCTGATGTTGCATGACAGGCAGAAGCATCCCAGCCTAATGTGCGCAACAGTCAAACTACACTGCCACAGTATTTACTGTCGGCTTTCATTCAAAATATATAAACCTCCTTTTTGATAGTCCTTTTTAACCCTACTACATACTGAAGTGCCACAAGAAGATGATCAGTAGTTCACATGGTATTTTTGTAGTCAGCCTTTTTGAGATTATAGTGCATGGAGCATTTGTTGTCTTCAGATTGATTTAAGATTGGGTATTGTTTTACCCAAACATTCATTAAATGTTCATCTAAGTTTGCAGTCAAAGCGTCAGGAAACAGATAATAGCTTGATCATAATAGATAATGCTCATCTTCTTTGGAAGGGGTTGTCTCATTCTGCGTTGGAAACCTGGTGCTTAGGATTAATGATGCTAGTTACGCAATTTGAAGGCATATGTATCACAGTTAAACAGGGCTCAGACGGTTGTGACCAAAAGTGCAAAAGACCAGTGAAGGTTTTGAATTATGACATTGCCAGTTTGGACAGTATATGGCTGATTGGATTTGTCAGAACCATGGTAGACAGCCATGATACAGCTACATTTAGTTATTTAAAGGAAGGGGTATGCAATCCTACCAGTGCTTGTTCTCATCAGAGTTTCAAGGACATACTGATATCATTTAGCTGCCCTCATCATGACAGTGAAGTTGTTGATCTATTAACAAGGTGGTAAACACTGGTGTCAGCTTGCTTTCTCCCAGGCAATTACAAGTTCAAGCACACTAGATTTATGTCTGTGTGACAGATGATATTACATTCGGCAAGCAGTGATGGTCTCTCGATGTCTGGTTTATCACTATATTTCTGGAAATGAAAAGCTATCAACAGTAACAGTATAGCTCACTGTTGCTCATCTTCGTGACTACAATGCGTGTTTACTTTATGTGTTTTCACTTTAACTGTAATAGCATTGGCAAAAAAATGTTCTACAAACATGACTGCAGCAATGGAGCTACACCATGCTGCAAATGTATTACATTGCAGTTTAGTGATAACACTGACATTAAGCTTACTGTTTCTCACCTCTTGAAACAGCTGTCTCTTTTTTACAAGCTCCAAGATCATCTTGTTTTTGAACAATTTTTTAAAATGAAATTCATACATATTTGCCTACTTGTGAATCAGTTTATCTACAGACATTTAATTTATTCATTGTAAAACTAGATAGACAGTGCCCTTAAAGATTATGGCAATTGTTCTCAATATCAGCAAATAATCACTGCATGATGCCTTTCAGCACACACATACAGACCCCTGTATTTGCCAGGATAGTGCAAGACATATAACACAGTGTGACACTATTATCAAGGATTGCCTGCTGAAAGAAGCAACTGGCAGACTTGACATTTGCTACTTTTGAGTCACTGTGCAGAGGATACAGTCCCCCCCCCCCCCCCCTCGCTAAACACAGACAACGCTTGCAATAGTAAGCAAACTTCTTTCATCGTACCTCACTGACCAAGCCTCTTGCGATTTAGCTCCTATGGTACCACATACCTGTATATAACTACATATGTGAATGTCTGGTATAAGACCTTTCAAGAAGAAATTCCGTAACTCTATTTTGAGATCTTCTCGTTTTGTTCAATTTCTGTGAGTCAACAAATTATGAAAGGTTGCTTTGTTTTGGCGTGCTTGTGAACTCTGCATATCAACTACTATTCTGTTTGTGTTCCCATCTGTCAAAGTGTTTTTCTGTACAAACCATTAAAAGATGCTCTCTCTACCATTGTACAGCATGAGAGGGATGTGTTATTTACAGTAACTCAGAAAAGATCATCAACATTGCTTTCTCTATGTATATGATTATCCTTCTATCATATATCTTTCTCACTATTAATAGGCAGGGTAATTTCATTCCTCCATCCTGAAGGGTACTGGAAGCATTATGTTTTCAGGCTGACCGTCTATCCTACCATCCTCCATTCATCCCATAAATCCCATTATCAAGATTTCATGAAAGCATGCCTGATGGATTTTCTTTGTAACTAGCACAGGCCTGAAGCATTACGTGCAGATGATCTGCTAAGAGTTTAGACATAACCCCTCAAGGTCAAAGGCTATTGCACTTTTGCACAAACACCATTCCTGGTCATTACTTCAGTTAGGGCTGTCCAATGATGCTGTTAAGTTGATGGACAGGGTAGATAAGGTTCATGAACATTACTTGCATGAACACATTTCTGCTTGTAGGTCAAAGGTCAAAGTAAGAGGTGCCTTTTTCAAGGTTAAAAATGGCATTCTCTACTGGATGCTTCAGCTAGAAAAGTTCATTGGAAATATCATTCAGTAAGATTACTGGAAATTAATAGAAAAGTACAGTAGTTGCGTGAAATGACAGAGATGGGAAAGATCAAAAGAGCAAGCTCACCAACATTCAATTAGAACACACATTTCTTGCCCAAAGTTTCACTGGATAAATCAGATAATGATGTTTTATGGTACAGTCTGTATAATAGATTTATGAATAAGGTGGTATATAGTTTCTTTCTGTACAGAGGGGTTAAGGTCAACCCTTGGGCACTTCTCAAGATCAGTGAGCTTCCTCAAAATACCATGGTATACACCTGGCAGACTTCAGAGAAAGAATATGCATGAGTGCTCTTGGCATTTTGCCACCTGAACTTTCTTTTGTCTACCTTCATTAAATCCTAATACATGTACAAAGGCAAGCCTAAACAATCAATGGCCTCCTAGTGTCTTAGAACCTAGGCACTGAAGCGCACGCACAGTCAATTAAAGGTGGCATCACATTCCATTCCTATTGTGTAACACAGAGGGCTGGATAACAAAAGCATGGATAGTTACTTGTTCAAATAGAGCTTATAGATGGCAGACTGATTAGCACCCTTGTCAATCAAACAGGTGGGAGATAGTTTGTTCAGGCTCATCAATTGTTTTTCCTTGACCACCTTGTCATGGGGAGATATTAGCAATCCTTGCAATTGCAAAACAGTTCATGAGAGGATCAGATAGAATAATAAGGGGAAAGAAAACCCAAAGGAGAATGTATGCTCTCATGTAACTCAACAATATCAGTTCTTTTGTCATAATGTGTATTATGGCTCTGGCTCATGCATTGCCTCTCTGGACTGTCTCAATTCTAGCCATTTATGAACATTATCTTTATGCTGTAACCATATCATACTTCTGTTTTTAATATCTCAGCATGTGGTATGCTGTGTTGTATTTTACTTGGAGGAATACAGCCTGAATACTAGGCTGATTGACACATATATTGGTACTTTGTTGCAGTCTGCTCATACAATCAAAATTCTTTTAGGAAGGAAGTGATGTGGCACCACATTGTCAATCCTGTGACAAACTATATCAGTAAAATGTATTGCAGGTGTCTTCTAAATAGTTGGGCGTAAAAGCAATTTCCACATCCTTTCCAGAACTGTGTGTGTTTCCAGGATTTAAAAGAAAATACTAAGCAATTTTATCATGAAAGACATTTTGGTTTGCTGTCTGTGTATATATGCTCTGAAGAAGATGATTGATTTATGTTAACTTATACTCTGAACAGTGAATGTACATACAAGAGATATCACCTCGTTTTCTGAGTCGCTTTATGCACAATCCACGATAGAGTGATAAATAATAGCTTGTCTATTTTTATCATCGTCATCATAATTTTGTGGGTAACAGCTTTATTCCTCTTTGTTTTTTCCTTCTGTACATTTTCCCCTTCAGCAACACCAAGAGATGGCAAATTTTCGCAAGTCACTCCAGTCTATGTTCTTCTAACTTCGACAAGCCACATTGTAAATGTCGAAACACGAGTGTTAAGATGTCTTTCCCGGTGGCAGTTGACCAAGTTATCTATGAGGACAACCCGTATTGATTGGGTGGTTACATTACAACATGCAGCGTATCAGCATGCACCAAGGGAAAGATGCTCAATTGCAGTTGATACCATCCTTACCACCGTAGTCTACATTAATCAGCAGGTTGTGCTATTTGTATATATGATGTGATATGTCATATATAGAGCATACAATGTAATCTTCTGTTATGAGACTTTTTCTGCTATGATTTTGTCCCTCTATAAGACAAATTATATTGAAGTTGTTAAGCAATCAGTCTGAAGGAGCATTGTTGACATTAGCTGATGTGGAATTACGAGTGTTTATTATGGATCAGTTTTTCCCATTTTCTTTGCTTGAATCTTTCAGATGGTATGAGGATTCATTTCTTTTCTTCAGAATACTTCCTTGAAACATGAAATCGGGTACAAATGATAGACACTAAGTGTTTAAGCAAAGCAAACTATTTGTGGCTAAAACACAAAACATTACAGTGTAACTTACAATACAGTATTAACGTACATGACTCTTGATGGATTTGATGGGAAATGTCTCAAACTTAGAATTTTTTTTTTAGCAATTTGCCTTTAATAGTATAGATGGAGATGTTAGGATACTACAGTGTATTACGATTGTTTCTTTGTTCAGAAATAAAGCGATATACTGATGATAATATGAATTTATAGAGCGCAGAACCTATGTTATAAATTGCAATAATTATCAGAATTCTAGAGTAGTTTGTTCATGTGATCAGCCTGTTTCTGTTCAGTGAGCACATGTTGCTGCTGACCCTGATAAACTGCTAGCTCTGGAACGTAGATTGGTCTAAATTTACCATATCTTATCTGCGGTTGGTACTCTGATTAAGAATGTTTAATACTGCGTATTCCAAGACCGGGACATTACTTGTTTCCAATTCGGTATTGTCTTTGTACATATTATGTGTGTGATTGTGTGCGTGTGTGCGTGCAGGCTAAGGTGTGTACAAAGAAATTTACTAGTATCAATTTGAAAATGCCGTTTTCGCATGACGCGACTTTGCCAATGCGCTTTTACAGGACTGATCATCATTATTTTCATGTGTATTGGAAGATTATAATTTCTTGTCTTATTAAAAACTAATTCAAGGTTCTCGTTCGTTGAAATTACATTGGAGACTGTCAAGTTACAAATACGATACATGCACTGGTTTTATGAACAGTAAAACAGTCTTCAACTGTTATAATGTTCTGTTTCCACTAATATCATGCAAACCCATGGTGTGTCATGTGTTCAGTGGGCGAATAAACACCCAAAATAAATTTCTTCTTTTGTATGCATGAATGAATTTGTGGTCTTATCCATACATATTGTTTCGTAATACACGTTGTTCTAAGTCTATTTTGATCACGATCAAACGAACGTGACTGCCTTTTTTGTCATGCGGTTAAGCGTGAATTTGCGTTGGTTATTGCTGCTGTGTGACCCCGCACCTTTTCTACTATAGTGTGATCATCCATGAAAGTAAATCAATAGAGTGAAATGTGCATATTTTGCAGAATATATGATAATGATAATAATAATAATGCTTACTGTATTTGTTAACTAAGAGGGCCTAGTTCTTTTTATTGCCATATGTGGAGATAATACATCTTTTCCGCCAATTATTTAGACTTTTTTTTTTCTCTCCTGTCGATTCTCCAATTGTCGATTTACACAACCTTAATGTTTGTTTTGCCATATGTTTGTCATTTGAATTTTATAATTCTCCATTCGAGACACGGACATGGAAATATAAATACTTTCAAATATTCAAAAAGAAATTGCATTTCTGATACCCATTTCTTGAAGATGTTTGCAACTCATCACAGTTTGCGGTAACCTCAGTTGCGGCGGCAACAGCTTAAATTCTCGTAGACAATTTCTTGTTGTCTAACTGCTACCGTATTGATTTCAGATATTGTAAAAAAAAAAACAAAAAAAACTATGTTATGAAGCAGGCCCCGGGTTGCATCTGCGGACCCCTGGAGCGATTTTAGCCTACGGCTTTGTTTTGATGATATGCTTCTTGATATAGATACATAGCATTTTGTTTGCATTGAAATTGGAAGTTTAACTATTATTATGTTACCGTGACGAAGACATCGGCCTCTCTCTTCTAGAGGCCCAAATGTTGCACAAGAAAACAACAAGCTGCCTTCAGATCGCCCATGTTCGAAATGTTCCGTTTCGGCGCGTCGCATCCCTATGGGGTCGCTCTCCATGACTTGTTACGCACCTGCGTTCACCCCATTCCCCCCCTGCCCCCCTGCCCCCCCCCCCCCCCCAAAAAAAAGCATAGGATTAGGTGTAGGGCAATTTGTCAATCAGTTGCAAGGATTAGGTTTTGTTTTAGTTTTTTTTTTCTCACACTTACGGCGTCGTTGACGTTTTTCCCTTTCAATTGCCATTCAAACAGAATAAGATTTCGACATTCAGATTCAAATTCAAATTCACTGCAATGATATGGACATGATGAAGATCATATCAAATTCAATCAAATTTGATGGAATTCCTTATTGTAAATCAGGAGAGTGTTAGCCTTTTCTTTTTCAACTAGTGTGTCAGAGAAAAATATTTACAATGTGTATAACGTCATTTCGGATATCTTCGGTGTATACTGTAACGAAATGTGCCACTAGGCGTATGTGACGCCTTGGTAACGGCATTTAGGGTACTAGTATGTAGTCTTACAGCTGGGACGTCATTTAGGGGTGACTACACCATTATGACCCATTTCTGAGACGACGCGTGTGGGTTAGCACATTAATTGTCTGAGAGCGACCATCCCCACGACCCCCTTGCGATCCCCCGTAGCATCTTGCTTTTGTCTCAATCCATGTCTGAGATGTTTGGACGCGGGTTGGTTTATGATAGCACAATAGCGAGCTTTAGATCTGCGACGCGAACGCCAAGACAACCGTCCGCTAATTAGGCAAGAAAAAAAATAATACAGCTGTTTCGATTGTCCAACCCGGGAGGCTACGTCGTCTTAGCGTTCGCGTCGTAGATCTAAAAAGCTCACTATCAAACCTTGTTTGAGAGCGACCCCCCCCCCCCCCCCCCCCGTCTTGTTTTGGTATCAACCCAGCGTCAGTTAGCGCCAAGCACAATGATTGACCGCTGTTGGCTACTAATCGAACTTTGTTATGAAGCCAGAAGAAGTGGACCATTTGCGCATGACCTATAAAAAACTGAAGATGAAAAATAGGACTGAAAGTCGCTTAGTGGGTAAATTTTCTTTCTTTTAATGCGATTGATCGCTCGTTTTTCACGCGCCTTCTCAAGGGAAATTTTCAGTATCTTTACCATTTGGCTTACCTGACCGAACATGATGTGGGGACACAACTCCAGTGGGTGATATTTAGCGTAAAATACATCGATACCGAAATAGCGATCGCAATTATTGCAAAACCTATTTTTGGGTTCTATAGAATTGATTGGCATTGAATGTAGGTATGATTCAGTTGAGTTAACGCCCTTTGTTGCGTCGGGTGACAAAAAAAAAATGAAATTCAGTGAGGCTATACTAGATACGAATTGTATTTGATTTGTTTGTTTGTCTGTTTTATCGTCATTCATGCAACCCCGAACGTGACGTGAAACTGAAATCTCTGACACCACCACCAGGTTTCCCCAAACCTAAAGAAGCAAATTGAATGCTAGCCAGGAGCTGCAAGTCGCTTCTTCAGATTAATCGATCGTTACATAATCGAGTTTTGCAAGATTGTGTCTGATGTGGTTGGTAATTATAATGAAAGGTTTCATACCATGGGTGCGACTTAGTCACGTGACAGCTATACCAACAATTTGTTTCGAACTTGGTAATGAATATTATACGTCAGTATTAGTATTACAAAGTGGGGGGGGGGTAGAAATGAACATCCCAACGAAAGTAATTTTCCATTTGTTTTAAGTCCTGCCGAGTGCTCTCTACCCAAGTCCTTTCGTGTTGCGATAAAAACACGAGTCACGTAGGTATTTAGTCTTTGTCATAATAATCGCGAAGAGGGAGATTTTGATTGTAATTTTGACGCATATAATCATGATATGTCGTATTTCAAGACGCGTACGGGATAAAATATTTGAACTCATATTTGAAAGTAAGGCTGTTTGATAGAGTTTCTGCCTTGAAAGTCTCGGAAAATTTGGCGATACCTCATCACGGGTGTTATCTATGAAATTAGAGGTGAGTTTTGGTCGGAAAGTAAACGTATGAGAAGGAGAAACAGCAAGGGGTGGGAAGAGTAAGAAGAAGAAACTGAAAGTAGGACACTGGAGCCGGAAGATAAGGAGAAGAAGAAGCAGTGGGAAACAATAAGAAACCAAAGCCAACCATGCGATTCTTAACGTCAGTTTCCGACGTTAATGCTTGTTATGACGCAATCACAACTACAGGCGATCGATATTTCCAGAGGCCTGAGCCGCACCCTTTTCAAAGGTGTGTGAGCGCGTTTCGATACTTTTCGCGATGTGATAGGCAGTCTGTCGGTTCTTTTTGAGATGGTTTGGGGTAGTTGATGATTATGTTATGGCCTACATTGATTTGGCATTCGGGCTTTCTTTTGTGTTCTGGCTCTAATCATGCGTTTGTTCCAATAGTGACGCAAAAGAAAAAAAGTAATAAGCTAGCTGAGCTGCAGATTAGTTCGATCCACCCATTACTCGTTAACTTCACAGTTGAATTCTGGGATTTCTGATCTGGAATCGTAATCTAAATGCTCTCTCTGTATCTACAGTAGGCCTATATATCTATCTTCATTCATCTCTGTCTTTACATCTCTATCTTTATGTGTGGGCCTTCTATGATTTTGTGTGTGTGTGTGTGTGTGTGTGTGTGTGTGTGTGTGTGTGCGTGCGTGTGTGTGTGTGTGTGTATCTGTATATACCTATCTTTCTAATTCTATGCATAATGTATCTCTATCTCCTTCCTCTCTTATTTGTTCATACATGTATAAAGATCACGTTAATTTTCTCGGAACCTGGAAATGTTATCTTTTACTTGCTCAGTCCTTATGTCTGTAGTATCGGAGCATCGCACGGTCATTGGACCATTGCGACTGTATGAACTGACGTAGGTCCCCAATACTGTACGCACCCTAGACACCATGACATGTCGTCCGATTTTCGTGGATTATCGCTTTTACAGTTTGTTACTTACAAAAAACAAAAAACAAATAAATAAATCGTACTTGCCACAGACACGCGCTCACTAGGCAAGAATGCCAAATGATCATTGACGTCAGCCGTCTTTGTTGTGTCCCTCAGCCATGACATCAGGTGGCTACGGGCCCAACAATCGGGCTCTTCCGAAAGGAGCATTGTGTGACGCGACACTGCCTGACTAATAACAATTACCAGAGGCAGGAAGTAACGTTAGGTTCAGTAGTTTTGAGGTTTTCAGCGTTTTATCTCTCTTGCAAAGCAGTGATACAGCAAGTTATCGTGGAATGCAACTAATGGCTGACGGGCCAATAAACAGGGGATGACGGTATCGTAATTTATGTTTCTGAAAATGTTCTCATATCTATTCATAGAATGAATAGGGGTGAACCATCTTGAAAATCATGCTACCATGTTGCAAAGTGCGATGGGACGTACGTGCCTCGGTGTATGGCCCCAAAATGGAACACCTGTATCATTGAGGGCACATGTTGCAAAGACCAGAGTTAATAACAGCTGTATTTGTAAATGTAAACCTGCACAGTAATGTTAACTGCCTGGAAGCATGATAGATTATGGCTGTGGCACCCATGTTTTTAGGAGCCAAAAATGACCCCCATTCTGTCTCCCTGCATGGAGTTGTAATGATGGTAGAAGCATGGAGGTACAAAGTCTTTTGTACCTCCACGGTAGAAGGAACAGTGTGTGGTAGTTGTAGTGGTTAGTGCTTTTTAGTTGGAGTCGCAGAAGTAGGAGTACAGATATACGATCAACAACAAAAAGTGGAATGATTACAGAAAAATACTTAAATTGCACCTAAAGGGTGTGGAGTACATGTCCAGCCTACAGCATTATTGTGCTATCTCCCTCCCCTCCATGTTTAGAGAGAGCATGGATCATGAAGAAAAATGCTTTGCACTGCCCTGGTTATATATAGAAGCAATTGTTGGGGCAGGAGTGTGACAATTTTACAATAAGCGTAAGCAGTAATTGTAATTGTAGTCAACCACGTTTTGATAAACTTAGCTATTCCATCATAAAGTAGAAGCAGTACATGTACTTGGAATACCAGTCTACTGTTCATGCCCAGGCATAAATGTGTAGCTGAAATCAATATTTGACCATCACAGTCAGCCATGCAATCTCTTGTGTTTGTGGTGAGTATTTAAGATGCTGTAATGATTATCTTCCTTCCCTGTTCAAAATAATCCTATCCCCCTTCCAATCTTTCTCTAATTGATATCTCCTAATTTTGCCTCATTCTCTCTCTCTCTCCCTTTCTCTCTCTCACCCTCCTTTCCATTTTCTCCCCCTCATGACCATGCCACAGTAAGGATAAAAAAGGACAATACATTGCATCATCAGTTGTTTTTCCAAGATGCTCATATTTTTATTACCAAAATATGATTACAAAATTTAGTCAGTTCACATAATTCTCACCCATATTTCAGCTGCTTGTAGTAATAGGCACAGAAAGGTGTCATAAATTTACCATCAAAAGTTCCATTGTTACTTTTTATCTGAAAGTCGATGCAGCAATGTAAAAGATCGCATCTATGGGCTTAATAAGTTAAAATGTGTGCATATAAATAGATGAGGAATGGAATATATCTAGACACCTAGGTGTGTTTCTACTTAACTTACAACAATTAGACAATGCTTTGTCAAGAAAAGGCATTCTGAGTGAAATCTTGTGGATTAAAGTCTGCGTACTTGCTTATGCATTATGAATTTAAACTTACCACTATTAGAGTGGATATGTGGGCAAAAGTTATTACTTACTTCATGGTGTATTATTAAAGGAGAATGCTGTGTTCGGAATCCAAACACTAAGTACATGACATCAGGCCCTCAACGTGCATGTACAGTGTAATTTGAATATGTGTACACATGGTGCTGATTACTCGGCCCATTCTGTGTGCTGGAAGAGTCAAAATATGTCTACCATAGAATTTTAGTGGGCAAAGAAGACATCCGATTGTGTGGTATGCAATTTGCAAGAGGTTTAGAGTATAAGGCAACTTGTTTACTTATGGCTGATTGGTGACTACAGATGTGCAGTCACTGCCCTCCTACACTGATGAGGACTCGGTAGACTGCTGACCAAATTAAGGCATCCTCCTATATTACAACAATCGCCATGATGGCAATTTGCCACATGACTTCACAGGTTTGAATAATTTTTTCTACTTTTTTTCCCTTGATATTCTAATAATTAAGACTTGCCATATAGATCTTGGAAACAATCACTCGGGCCAGGTAAATTGCTTATTTCTGGTGGATCATGCCACATAGTGAGCCTTTTAAAACTCAAATGATTGCACTTCAACAGGAGAATGCCTTAAATCTGGTCGTTTACACAGTAGACCATTTAGAGACCATTTCACAGCTCTCTAAATGTCACTGCAAATTCACCATTTGCAGGTGATTTTCTGATGTCTAATTGAAAAGTCCATTACAATATATCTCTTAAGTGCACTTTCTAAAGCATGCTTCTACGTGTGAACTACACTGCATACCATACAATGCCATCACAACCACACCCACATTTGTGTGATGTGTAAGAAAAGAAATGTCTGTTCCATGGGATTTAACGGGAGCAATTCTAGCAAATATGTAATATTTTTTTTCTTTTGGACCTAAACCATTTTGATTTTTCTTTCATCTATTAGTTTGCATCACAGCATGAAAATATTACTGGATTGTTTAGGTGAGTGTGCAGCTCATTAGAAACAATACTGAGAAACCCATTTTCAAATGCTGCAAAATTTATGGAACAATCATCATTCACTCATAACCAATACTACTAGTTGTTCATGGAACATACATTGTAATTGGCTAAGGCACATGCCTCAGGAGTCATAAGATTTTTTCAAGATCATGAAATAGAATACAATAATATTTACACCCACATATCATGATTACAGAAAAGATAGCTAAAAAATGAAATCATTAAGATCATGCTTCACCTTATTACAATATGTAATTATTACGGTAGCAGTACAGAACCTCCTCACCCTAAGGCATAGAAGTAAAATATTTACAAAGATCACAATCAGTAAAAAGAAAATCCTTGTTTCATCGATTGGTCGAGCAACTCCATCTTACACATCGCATTTCCCCTGGAAGAGCAGGCAGGAGTTGACCAGGCACAAGTCACCATTGACCACTTAAACTAGCACAAATGAACACTAACATGTTTGTCCTACTCATTCATTTCCATTACTAACAACAATAATGAATCTTGCAATACATCAACAGAAAATAGTATGCATTGTTTAGTACTGTAAATCTTATCTACACATTCCATAAATAGAAAAACGGCAAGAAGTGTCAATGAGAGAAGGCCATACAGTTTCTGACTTCCATTTTTACCATGGGAAGTTGGAGTGAGGTGATAGGAAAATAATAGGTAACAGCTACAGAGCTGTCAGATTATCACATCCAACTTGTATTAGGTAAGAAAGAAAGTATTCATCAGGGTTTGTGTTAAGAAACAACAACACTTGGTCAGATTTTTTTCAAGGAGCATGGCAGGTGAAGTAAGGGCAGGTTGGATCGCACTCCTCAAACCATCTCTGTGCATTTTCTTTGAAATCAGACCATACGCTGCATCTAGAAAGGGTGGACAAACTGGTAGACCAACCGCTGTGACACCTCAGTCTTCTTCATGATCCCTTTCTTGTAGTACTGACGAATGGATCGCGAGAGCTTGTCGTAATTCATGGCTGGTCGGTTCTTCCTCATACCCCACAAACGAGCTACTTCCACAGAGTCTTCTATCTTGAAGATGCCTAAATGAAAAAGCAAGCAAATATTGATAGTGGAATTCATTATCTCTACAAAATCATAGCAACTCATAATTTACATCACTGCTACTCAAGTTCAACATAACATATCAAATACAAAGGGAAAAAAAATTCTATGTCTATCTCTTTGTTATAACACGGACGTGTAAGGACAACTCCTCCTTACTGATGTAGAAAGCAGATGTTAGTTCTGTAATTGCCATCAAAGAGTGTCCCCTTAGACTTTCTATTTGTCTACAACAACCACTACCAATGGCCCATTGATAATAATCCTATGGGTTGATGAACTCCATAAAGATTTGCGAGTGTACCATTTCCCCTTTTCCCCCCATGACATCATCCCAAAATGGACCTATGTCATGCTCCATTGCATCATCGGCAACCAATCTGGTTCTTTCAGGAAGTACGTTAAAAATGTGCATTGTAACCCGCTCTTGCTACCACTTCCTGCCAGGGTCAAACACACATGTACACATCCTCTCAACTCCCCTCGTGGGCTTTAACTTTTCTATCACACTGATTAATCCTGCTTCCTTTTCAAAGATAGTTAACTGATTGCATAATTTATAATTTTTGTCCACATTCAAAAAACGAACCTCAACATAATACTTATTTTTTACAGTTGATAAAGCAGCAGTATAAGGTATCAGGAGCATATCTGATTGACACACCGATCAATTTGACACTTATGAATTGTGTTACTTTTTCTGATAAAACTTGAAATGACGATGCCACAAGGTTTGCTGGTAGCTTTGATAATTTGTAACTTTGCATAGAATGTAACCAACACCACAAATTCTAGATAAAATTGTAATGCATTGTGCACTGTATTTGCTTCCTCCTGCCCAACAGGGAGAGAATCACATAAATTTGCGAGCTTACTGGTCAGATGGCAGAGTAATGAACAAAAGAAAACAAAATGCCTTGTTGCCTGATAGGTGCTGGTAGAATGATCGACATATCAAGGTTTTACTTTGCACTTGTAAGTGATACTATACGGGACTTGTAATGGATACTCCTGTTTGTGTTTTGTAGCAAGAACCTTCATCATGCCATAAAGCATTTGGGGATCTGATATGCAAAGTCACGGTCACATCATCCTTCCAACTAATAACCTTTTCCTAGAAATTCCAAAATGAATGTCCATATAAGGACAGACTGAAGCTCCATTCCTTTCTTTCCTGCCACATTGCACCACATTTCCTGCTGGCAGACTTGTACCAGTCTGTACCACTTTCAATCTACACAGACAACCACACACAGGTTCTACTTCCTTCCATTTATGTGGGCTGTCCAATGAGATGATCCAATTGATACTGATCATCAACTCGGTATACAGAGGGAGCTTCCGCCAAGCCAAAAGTTATTTCCTGCCCATTTTCGATTCACCCTCCAGAGTCACACCACCATTTCCTGGACTTCCTTTCACCCCTACCCTACAATGGTACAGTCAAAGCTGAATCTACTACACTATTACTACACTGTGACGAAGACTACACTCACCTTGGTTACGATCTAGCCATCGGATGCAGTACGTGTAGGAGTTGGGTTGGAGGAGCAACTCCTTCAGGAACTGCCAGAGCTGGATGCCTCCAGTGTGGTTGGGTGTCATGGATGTGTTTGGTCCACTTGGAGCAGGAGAGGAGCTGGATTCGTCTTCTGTTCATGTAAATGTGTGAAAACATGCAATACATTACAAATGCTGAACAAACTCAAAATACGTTTTTGTCATTCTTTAAATGCTGTGCACTGTACTATCAAGAAGCTAACCATTTTTGCCAAATCTTTATTTGAGAGAAACTCGTGCAAAGTGATATTGTAGACATTAATCAAGTCTCCTACATCTCTCCTTGCTCTAGACACACTGAAATTCTATTGACAAATGTTGTATGTATACGTAGTAGTATCCCCAATAGAACACCAAATATAATTTGCCCGGGAAGACAGCAAATCTTTCTTTGATGCAAATTCCCTGATTTATGATACAAGATACCAACAGAAAAGTTATGTAATAGCAAAATAATAAAAAAGGGTCATTATCATGCTACATGTTCATCACTTACCATCACTTGAAGAGCCTGAGCTGCCGCAGTCTGAAGGTGTGGTTGGAGGGATGACAGGCATGTTTCTGAATATTGATGGTGATGGTGTGTCTACGTAGCTTGTGGGTACCATGGTGGTCTGGCTGGGCACATGTTGGTGTGGCTGCATCAGTGGACCACTGGGGACCTGTGGAACCACCTGTGGCTGCTCCATCTGAATGGCTGGAGGTACCATGGGAGTAGAAGAGACAGAGAAGGGTGTGGTCAGAATCTTTTCTTTGGCATCAAGTTCTTTAAGGGAGTTTAAATGAGAACTTGCTGTTTGAAGTTTTATTGTTATTTTTAGAGTAATTGAAGGTGAGAAAATTCATGACTCGCACAGATAATTCGGTAGTCACTGCTCAACGTCTTGCTGTGGAAATGATACTATGAAAACTATGGTATTCTTACCCGACTTGAGAAGTGTAAGAATGCTGCACAGGATGTCTCCAGCCTTGGGGGACAATGTCTTGAATTGTTCGTCCGTCATCGAGGCAAGCTTCATGCCGTCCATGAAGAAATTGGAGAGGTCAATTTCACCAAGCTCGTAGCGGCGAACCACACAGGCGACCCACCGTTGCACATCATATGGTGTCCATGTGTACATATCTGGATGGGGATAAGGAAAAGAACCAATGAAAATCTGGTTATAGGCATACTGCTGTTATCATAGCAAGTGTAACATCACAAGACAACTGTTGCTACCATTTTGCTACAAATTTCAATGTATTTTGCTGCCCTTCCTTTCTGAAATGGGCACATTCAATTTGACCGAGCTTACATCATCAATACCACTGTCTTGCTGATAAAATCAGGTAGAAAAGAAAAGGCAAAGTCATTACAAAATTCTACTGTACATTCATCACTCACTTGGATGAAGGTTCAGCTTCTGACAGTCTTCAACAATACTGGGGATCATCTCTCTCATCAGCAGTCTTGTCATCTCGTCTTCTGCTAACTCTGACCCTTCCCAGGGCTGGTCGTAGGGTACACCACCACCCATGGGTGCGGTCTGGAAGGCCCCATCACATCCCATCACTGGATCTGGGTACATGGAACAGTTGAAACTGTCTGGAGAGGCAGGGTTGTAGCTGCCAACTGAGAAAGGGCTACAAGATTCGGAGGAGCGTGCGTAATGTTGCTGCTGCATGTCCATGTCTAGGAGTGTGCTGCCTACCTGGATCTCTGCCATGCGTAGTGCATCCTACATGTAGGAAATAGGAGACACAGGGTTGACATTCACAAATCAGTTTCTGGTAAGATAGGTGACTTCTTGAAGTTTTATCTTTTACTGGTAGATTGTACATAAATACATGCACAAACACTTAACTTAACACATGGTATCTAACATCACAACATACAAATATATGTCAAATTGATTTTTTTTTTCACTCCTATAGAAAGTACAGAATGAGTCAAGCTCAAATAAATGCTGCAGCACTATGACTCACTGTTGTACAAAATATACATCATTGGAAGTGGTGGGAAATTTGCACCTTATCTAAATTTTGATATTCTAGTTAAGTCAAAAGTTATCTCACATGACATACGATATATGTATAGAGTGGGGGAAAAAATCAAGGCCTAGATTCTAGGGAAATGCATTGTATCTACTGTCTTTGGAATTTCCTCTCTTGGTTTTAGCTCTTTAAATAAGTTTCAAAACACTTGTTCTCACTATTAGAAAAAAAAAATCAACAGTGCTCACAGCGAATTTGATGAAAATCACTTGAAGAGTAAAGCAGGCTGCCTGTAAATACTTGACTTATATAGTTTCACTCGCTCGCTTTTTGGAAGCATGACAGCATACAACCAATAAATATGTGAACACATGACGCTGCACAGAGTGGGAAAGTAATTGGGAAAACCCCTTTTGAGTACAGTGGTTTCGCAGCTCTTGAAAGCTGAACAGTTGGTACTTTGACATGTGAAACAGTGCAAGATGACGTCAACCTGGATGCCCCCACACACGCGCGCGCAAACATTGAGAAACGCAACAAGGAAATACACCCTCCCTCGTGAAACAAAACAAGCTATCATGGATTTCCCTGTATGCCTCACTTTCTCTCTCACTCTCTCCACCCAAAATTACTTTTTGATCTCACGTTCCGAAACTGTGACCTTAGAACAACATAACAGAGTAGGCAGCCAGTTGTTTACTGAGAAAGGTCTGAATGCTTTCACAGGCTTCGATCTTTGCCCTCTTCTCGCTGTGGTGTACATAGGCACCCTACAGTAACACGCACAAACAATGACCTAGTAAGGTTCGCGACTTCCAATACAGTTTACACAGCATGCAGCACTGCGAGGCAACTGCAACATGTTCCAATCTAACCAATGATAGCGGCCGAGTTGCTACATTTACCGACTAGAAATGAGTTTCATGCAACTTTTGTGTGTACATCAAAAGTGTATGGGCCAAATACTGGAAAGATCTACCACAAAACTCCATTCATTCACATACGACAATTGACATTTTTACTGAAAAGCATATTTATCATGTTAAAACACATACTGACAGTTAAAGTTGTAAAATGGGCGATTCGGAAGAGAATATTCGCTTACCGGATCGTTAGCCATGTTAACAGGTTGGAGAACACAAATGTCGCCAGTTGAAAACATACTGCTTGATGTGGTGGTGATCGTGTTCTGATTAAAATCTAGTAAGGAAATGATAAAGAGAACAGACGGTAATATTAACATAAGAGATGTGCCATAAAGTCAAACTACTCAACATTTCTTTAAAGGTAGGGAAATTTGCATGCCTTAAATGAAGAGTTGTTTCTAAGTTGAAGAGAGTATCATTTTAGAAACTCCCATAAAGTATTGAAAGTGGAAGGTAACATTTAGTACATGACCGTTAGATTTTGAATTGAATTTTTTTCGGGGCTCACCGTAAATTCCAGTACATTACTAGGCTACCTTTGCAGACCCATGCACTGCATGTGTGTCCATCAGTTCATCAAAAACTTACAAACATTTCAGTATACATTCTTGCCACACACTCTATATGTTATTACATCAGCCAAAATACAGAAGACTGCAAGTGCAGCTGACACACAGAACGACTGAGTAGTTGAGTTTTGTGCATTATTCAAATTGTAGATAACTGTTGACTTCCAAATTTCTCAGCAGTGGCCTAAACAATGAGGTTCATATCTAATGTTATGCTGCATTTTGGGAGGTCTGTAAAAGGTATTACCTTTAAACAACTACCATTTCTGTAGAAGTTGGCGGCGTTGAATGCAAACTTGATTTCCACCTGTCGAGTTAGCTAGCTATGCCGCTTGTTTCGGTCTGTACTCGATTTCCCTCTCCGCACTTTACGCATCATACTGGTACAATACACTGTAAATGCACTATCATACCACGTGTACACATCTGCCGGTAAGGAGAGACAAGCAAGAAGATCCCCTAAAGCCGCAAGTGTTGTATGGCTACACGACTTGGCAGTATGTGCTGGTTTCGATCAATGTACACAGTACAGTAGTAGCTCCATTCTCCAGCTGACCCCAACTTACCAGACCACGTGAAGTGTTTTCTCCCTCTTCATGACAGATTAGTTTCGATACATACATAGTCAGAGTCTTGAGCAATGGTACATGGTATGAGCAGATAATCAACTACACTACAGCAACGGACACCACGATGCAAACATACAACAGCATGAAATACAGTTCCAAACAGTTACATATTCACACACACATTCACCAAACGTGAAAACTTACACAAAATTACCCAACAAACATAATCATATGGTTTTCTTAACTACTAGTACAAGTATATTCACATAATGCAATGGTCTCGTGAGTGAATATCAACAAGTTTCAGCTGGCATGGCGCGAACTCGGGCAAAGAATATTAAAAATGTAATTATGCAAATACTGTGAAGGCAACTCACAAGTGCTGTTGAAAAACAGAGTCGCAACGAAAACGTTGGAAGATGAAAGACACGGTTTGTTTGTGGATATATTCCTTTGCTCGTGGTGTGTGTGTGTGTCGCACGGCAGATAGACTCAATGTAGTAAACATTTACGGGCCCAGCCTCAATTTATACAGCAACGCGGTGTTCTGTAGCTTGCCCCTATTATTTTTCCCCGAAAGAATGACATCATCTGCCGTCCCAGTAAAGATGAATATTCATAGTTATGTGGCTTTTGTGATTGGAGGACAGCGCTGAACTTCGATTGGATTAGTCGATTGTGATATATGGGGTTTCTTACAATGGTCGCTTTACGGGACTGAGGAGCGATGTCGGCGATTCTCCAGGTGGGTGAGCATGAGAGCACTGGAGTATGAAGCATGAATGAAACTTGGCTTTGTTTTCTTTGGAAGTTGCACCTGGCAAGGAAGTTAGACCCATTTGTTGCCTTGCACTGTCGTAATCCCGCCAACTGAACTGGGGTTATTATTGACCATACCCTATGCTTGCACCCTTCAAAGGTAGCACAAGTACGCAATCCCTGCAAAGAGTCAATCTTCACGCAGTTTAATGGGGTGAACCATGACATCATTTTGAGAACATTATCCCTCGCTTCAAATCAGTACATCTTCACAAGTTCGATACATATTTAATCGTTCCTGGCGATGTGGAGAAGTATAGATTGATATCAAATAAACTATCCAAGAGGCAGGCATTCCAGATGTACTGTTAAAAGTTTTCACCAGCGCATTCAGCTTGTTCGATAGAACTGTTCTGAATTTTACATTACTCTCGTGGGTGCAAAGTAACATAATTATTAACCCTAAGTCTGACAGTAAAATGTTTTAGAAGTGTGTAGGCCTGTATCATGTTGCGTTTTATGTATGTGTGTGTGGGGTTTTTTTTTGTGTGTGTGAAAGAAATTTTATTTCGGTTCACGTTGTTTCAGTTTGTATAACGTAATTTTGATAATTCGCATTTGGGTTTGATATAAGGTGCCCTCTTAACTGACCTATTTCCTCTGAAAGTTCTCTAAAAGTTACATTCTTTTGTGGAAATATCTAATTTTTGCGCATTAAATATAAACAATCAAGATTGATATTTTGAGACACACATTCCAGTGTCTATAGCTCGTTTTATAGCTTTTACAGTAAAGTCATCACTTGATTGATCGCTGAAACCATTTATAAAAAACAACTTGATAATCCGTATTTACTATTGTGGGATACATCGGCAATATATAGATAATTATGTACATATTTATATCGGGGTTCGGCGCGAAGTTTTTTTCTCTCTCTAGCTCTCTCTCTCTGTCTCTCTCTGTGGTGGCCCTTTTGGGCCTCCAAAATCATTGAATTTAAATTTCGTTGGCCCGAAAGAAAAGGAAATATATATATTTTTTAATTTTATGTAGTTGCCTGATCGGGCCACCAAAAGATAACCCTTAAAAAATTTGGTGGCCCGACATTTTCTTTCTCGTGACCCCAGACCACCGCGCGGCTGATGTCGAGTCCTATTAATATTTATTATATTTATGTATATATGAGCATATGTGTGTCTTTACGCAATATAATGTTTAATCCAGAATATGTGATATAGCATAGGCCTAATGTAATCCATCAGATAATTTTAATGAAAAGGTCTACCAGATTCTTTTATAAACACTTGTTGTATGTGACTTCCGTGATAAAACATGTTTGCAATTTTAACTAGAATGACAATTCTCTACCCCGTGTCGATCCTGGCGTTCAGGGCAAAATATAAAGTACATTCCTTATTTGGCATAGATTTATGATTATATTCGCGGAGCTATTTTCAACGTTTCCGCATATTTTTCGCATGGCTGGTTGCACGTACCACGGTTTGATAAAGAATAGACTCAAGGTAAACGTCGGATATTTGTACTTTTAAGAGTTCAGTGCTCAGACTGAAACAAGTCCTTGATAACTTCGCCGGAAGAGCATCACCTTTCTTTCGTCTTTCTTTCACCTCCGACGAGATATTCAATATTCGAACATAATATGAACGTACAAATTCGGCATCATAGTGTCTCCAACTGGTTTGAACGCATATCTCTACTAATTTTATCAAATTTATTCGTTAGAAGTAATTTAAAAAATAAACAGAATATCCTTCGTAATTAAGCCATCGTATAACGTTGTCATGATTTGCTATGCAGTCATACGCATTTTTCTCTTACATGGGCCGGCCTACACGTTTGGTTCAATATTTCAAAGAGCCCTCATTTTTTTATCACCAACAACGACAAAAAAAAAAACAACAACAACCAAAAAACCCCACACAACAACAACAAACCAACGAAACTTTGGCGTTAATTCTCGTGAGTGCAAGTTGAACCTCTACTCATATTGCTGTTCTTTCCCTTCTTTCTTCCAGTCTTCATGCCACCTACGGTCAACCTCGAGTGCACATAATGACTACACAGGGCAAAACAGCAATATCAACTATTGTAAAACAACAACAACAACTATGATGAGGCCTCAATAATCATAGGAGATAGCAGAGAGTGACCAAGCTGCCATTGTCATGGCCAGATTCGGGTAAAAGCCTGCAGCAACTGTCTTGGCATTGTATCGAGGAGTGTACCACCACAATAACAAATACCCATTATACTCTGGGAAGCTCTAAGTCCTTACGTACTTCTTGACAGTGCTCTAGACAATGATTATCGTTGTGACGTCACAAGGTGAATAAAAGACTAGTGAGAGCAGTAACATTCCAGTGGCATGCAAATCGATGCAACTCTTTTTGTTCGGTGATTAAATTCGAATTCGATGGCCGTCAAGCCAGGCGTGAGGGGTCCATTCAGAAATCGCCTCTGGTCAACGAAGTCGTTACGTCAGCAAGATTCGACATCGATTTCCCTGTCTGATCGTGAAATGTGCTGCTATGACTAGAACACAAACGTGGAAGAAATTGTTGCCAGGTTAAAACTTTGTTTTAAAGCCAGAAAATGTTGGATAAAAAAGTAACAGTAAATGTTGGATAAAACTAAAAGTGAGAAGTTGAGATACATTGAAGTTGTCATAAGTTGTCATGTCGACGGGATAACAAGATCAAATGTAATGTCATCAATTGTCACTCTATCCTATTGTAAAAATCTGAATTCTCTTTATTTTTGTGTAAATACAGGATTATCTCGTTTAATGAAATGAAATGAATTAGAAGAGGGCGAGTGGATCGGGGGCTCAGGCATTGTCAGCAACAGTGAAATTATTTGTTGATCAGGAACAGCACACCGTGCAACGTGTTCCTGAACTGGATATAAGATACTAAAGCCTCCACACTGTGAGACAGAGATGTTGCTCGGGATACGTCATTTCCTTGTCTACCATCCAATTTTCTCTTAACTGCGAAGTAATCAATGTCAGAATGGCATTGCATTAAAATGAATATGTTGAACAATATAATTAATTATCACTTTATCATTTCTCTTCTTCTCTCCCTTAAACGACTCCAACAAACAAGTCGGTCTGCTATGGAGAGCATGGTATCAGGTTACGAGAGGGTTTTACGTGGCAAACTAATGCGGGCATGGCTCATGACGCCTTTGAAGTTCAAAGTCTCATGTGTTTCGTCCCTAGTTACCCTATACCTTCTTGAAACATAATAACACCAGAAGAATGCTTCCAGATTAGGTTATTGAACCAGACCGCTTTTTAAAGTTCTGGTCCGAACAGAAATTGCGTTCATCTACTTTTCATTATCAGAAGCGAGTTCCTACCGGAAACATTTGGAGGTATTGAATCAATCCCTTTTCCCCTTCGTCTATCTCCGTTGTTATGATTAACATGACTTCAGCAGTTAAGAACATATCACACATGGCTATAATGTTTAAACGTTCATGCTGGATGTCGCCTTCTCGCTATGCTCCTATAGCAAAGTTTTAAGTGAAAGGCGACTTTATGGTTGAGATCAAATTGATATAGACTCAAATATTCAAACAGTTGGGATTCATGAAATATGGCAGTTATGGATTCTGACGGGTCGAAAACCATGCAACAGTGACAGTTCACAGTGACATACATCAGGGAGGTGATCACCTCCCTGCATACATAGTCAAGGATTGCGTGGTCGCCTCACAAGATTTCCACCTGCTGTGCCGTAATAAAGGATGAATCATTCCTACGGCATTTCCATGAAATAACAATGAACAGGAGGGATTGGAGTTTTCTAATTATGGACCAAGCCCATAAGCTTATGTTTATAATTTTGAGGATTTTTAGTTAATTATATCATTCATACCATCTAGTTCTTCTAATTTGAAGAATGTTGTCACGACCGATCACTTGCTCATGAAAACAAGTGAGACTATCGACAGTCAAGATTTTTCCTTCTCTTGTGTCTGAATTTGATGAAACTCCTACCCTTGTGTCTTTTTGACTTTTATGAACGTGAACTTGAACGTGGATCGCGTTGCAGTCTCGTGTGTAAACACGGGCCACTGTAGAGAAGTAGAACATGTTCTAAGAATCGCTGCGGTCTTTTCCTGGCCACCAGCCAAAGTTCGGAAACATTCAGGAATGGGAGGTTTGATCCAAGTTGCCTGTTTTCTCATATTTTTTTTTTCCATTTTCCATTTATGAGTGCGTGTGAATGTCCTCCGTGTTTACATTTCTTCATAGTGTATTTGTACATTCGTGTTCGATTGGGGAGAGAGAAAAAAAAATACTGGAATAAGTATACACGTGAGTCACGTGACTACTGCGATTATGAATGATATTCATGATAGCCATGTACATTGAACCTGAATACCCATAATATTATGCACAACTGAGCATGCACGTTTCTGATGTTGTCTATAGCGAACGGACTTCTAGATATTAATCGAATGTCCTTGTAGTTTTAAGACATTCGATGTATAAAGTTGGTCCTTTGTTAAGCAAGAGAGTGTAAAAGTGTGAATAATTATGTTGCCTTATAGATTATCTCAAAATATCGTGTTGTTCCGCACGACACGTACTTTTAGGCCCTAAATATTTCACGTTAACTCTCCTCGGCTTTGGCAAGAAAATGAGGGTATTGTTGAGTGGCAATTTTTGATCGCGAAGACATATTTTGTTGTTGGTTTTTTCCTCGGGTCCTTTAAGTGTATAAAGCTATGTTTTGGCTAATGACGGCTTCAGGAAGTAAACACCATTTGACTAACTAAAGGGTAGAGTTTTCCTTACAGACTGACCATGGAAAGTTCAATTTCTAAGATTCATGTTTTTGAAAAAATAATGTTAATCGAAAAATCTAATTTCATAAAGAGTGATATCACATTCCAGTTTTGTCAAGCAAGAAGGGAAAGGGAGCGAATATGCACAGTTTTGTTTGTTTGTTTGTTTGTTTGTTTGTTTGATTCCGTTTGTGATAGTATAGCTCATTCAGCAGATAATAGCTTATGACCATATAGCGACTAATTTAACTGTCACTAACTAGGAGAAGTCATGTGTCACGAATTGCCAACGTTAGCCAAACATCGAGACGTGATTTCACGCAGTAAGTACACGTTGCGGTTGCACAACAGCAATGAGAGGCCGTGAGGAAAATGTAGGAAGTTGGATTGGGGTTCAGTGAAGTGCGCCCTATAGCACGCCCCAAAAACTGTAATAAAACAGCAAAGAATAAGATGAATTCTTAGAGGTTGTTCGTCATATCGCCAGTATATCTTGGAGCAATCCATCAAAAAAAAGAGAGAGCGATATTATACCGATCTTACTAATATATCTTACTAATAGCCTCACAGCTATCTGCGTAGTTCCTTTAATTTTCAGTGTATAAGTTCTTCAACATTTTTTTCAGATTTTGTTCTTGTTTGCTATAGTTTACAAAGGAACACATATTCGAAGTTTGGAGCATTCAATCATGTATTTTTTGTTTTATGTAACAGTGTGCAATCTCCCAGAAAGTACTGGTCACCGCAAAATACGCGGCTCGGAAGCATCTTCCTCGTCAGTGGCATCATTAACTTTCAATTCAATTGTTTATTTATTTCCATCATCACAAAGAAAAGAAAAGAAAAGAAAAAGTTGACATAATCCAAAGTGATACAATTTTTTTTTTCATTTCTCTTACACTCGTCCGATAAAGGATTTTTTTAATACAATATAAAGTATATTATACACGAATGATGTCGTAAAAAAGAAACAATGCACTTTGTCATGGCAACAAAAATAGTAAATAATCATAATGATGGAAAACAGTGTTCCACTAAGAAAGCCACGCTTGTAAAACGTGGAACACTGGAACAAAACAACAACAGCACCAATTTGTTATACCAATAAGACATATTCATTTTAAATTCTTCTATATACTATTGTACATTTTACTCATTGATATAATGATGTTGATACTATGAACAATACATTACTAGGATTTTAGGATGCAAACGTATAAACTATATAACATATCACATTTGTGGCACAGACACTATGGGGCCAGGTGTGCCAGGAAAATTGAACGGAAAGGAAGATATGCAATCGGCCACAAAAAACATAACGACGACAACAACAACAACAATAACACAATACACAGAAATAACTTACCTGAGAAGCACCGTCCCTGATTGCTAAAATTTCATTATAAACACAGACAGGTCGTTCTGCGAATCGCTGTGAAGTCTTGTTCACCAATAGAACCTTTACCTCTCTTTGAGATCCAGTAACGTTTTTTGTTTGTTTGTTTTTTAATGTCCAAGGCTCTTTCAATCTTTTCAACACCCTGTTCATAGTTGCAGCCAGCAGTTTTCATGGAAACGCCCCAAAGGTGCACACAGCATTGAGAACCAAACATGACTAGATATTGCATCAGCCCCCACCCCCCCCCCCAAAAAAAAAAAAAAAAAAAAAAAAAAAAAAACTTGCGGGAGGAAATTTCCAGCCTACCCTCTCTTAAGCTTATTGTTCTATCGCTATTAGGGCAATGACTTCTACCGCTAAACCGCACATTCGCCGACCGTGAACTTGAAAGCCAGTGAGTGAATGGTTTGCTCAATCAGCTATAACACAATAAAGCACACAGACTGGTACAAAATCGCATTACAATTCATGGCAAGGTCACGACTGCACTGGTTTGGAATTCTAGGGAATATACATGATTATGCGTTCAGGGAAATGATTGTTGTGATGTAGAGGACTGCATGGCATAATTTGACACGAGAATAAAAGGAAAGGGACAAACCTCATTTCACGCTGATAAACTGCTTACAATTTATAAGCGGCACTCATAATGACAAGTGACCGACTGCATTATTGAGATAACAGAGTTATAACCTACAACATTAGAATGAAAATTAAAGTTTAAGCAACACCGATGATCATCATTTTCACCGAAAGCAAGAACATTGTGCTGAAATATAATGCTGTTAGATCAGTTGTATCTGTGGACAGTGAATGGTAATCATACTCAAAAGGTTCGTTGATGAGAAATGAGATTAGCATTATTGACTTACTCGATATGATATCTAAACATTTTCATGCTGCAATATATACAGTTTTCCAGTTTATTATAATGATATGCCCTTTATGATTTAAGACCACCTTTTTACCATTTTGGAACTCGTGTTAAAGTTGAACTGATATTTACAGGCTACTTTTCCTCATTATATTTGTATTTCTGCATATATATATATATATATATATATATGTATATATATATATATATATATATATGTATATATATTACAAACACATTGTCGTTCCACTGACGAATATGATTGATAACCACAGTGTCAACATGAGAAAATGACCCAAAACTATCAAACCATTTTCAGAAGTTATTTTAAATCGAAATATGATTCATCTGAGCAGTATTATATGACTACTCTTTATATGCACGTGTTTATCATGGTGTATACGTCTTGGAGGGCGACTGTTGCCTTCTGTCTATCACAGCAATTAATTTAAAGGGATCGTACAGTTCTGGTGGAGACTTAATTTCAGGTTTTTAACATTTTTAGGTGAGATAATGAGAAATCTCATATGAAATATGAAAGAGCATGGAATTTTATGAGGAATTCAACGTTTATTTGATAAAAAATTGGTTTTGAAATGGCTGAGATATCCAAAAAAGAACGATACTAGTAAAGTGTGGGACCCACACTTTGTAACGATCGCTATGTTTTACTTTGTTTTTGGATGTTTCAGTTATTCCAAACCCGATTTTCATCAAATAAACTTTGAATTCCTCTTAAAATGGTAGGCTCTGTACAATATCATAAGTGCTTTCTTGGTATCTTGCAAAATTTTAAAAGCCTAATTCTCATCTCGACCAAAACTGTATATTCCCTTTAAAGACCAGGATTGCTGATTATTTATTTCATGTATATCCCTGCCGTTTTAAAGGGAAACTTTCCGCTAGGAGATTTTGAATTCAAGGAGTGAAATAAAGCAGGAAATTTGAAATACTTAGCGAAACTTGAACAAAGGTGTATATACATGCACGTGTAGGCAATTTTTAGGCCTATATAAACTTGGGACATAAATAATTATATCAATCATGTCAGCGAATTTCTGTGATCGTTCGTTTGCGTCATTCTAGCCCTCTGTGCTGAATATCTTTGGCATAATTTATGTGGCAAAAAGCCTTAATTTCTTCAGTATGTAAGATTTGAATTTTGTTTTATTTCATATTTATATTCCACGAAACATTCCTCCTAAGTGACACCGTTACAATATGAGACACTCACAGGCCTGTCGGTATGGGCGCTGCTTTTTATGTTAATGTCTATTTCAGCCATAACTGACGGGGGCGTCATTATGCCTACCATGTATACGGATATAATCATTATTATCTCTGTATGACCTAGCGATAGTTGAGTATGCACTGACATAGCAATGCACGTGGCTCATTGCTTAACCATTGAAGCATCCTTTCTTCTTATTTTGGAAGCCCCAGTTATGACGACATGTTTTGAAACTGAATAGTTTATGGGCATGGACCCTTTGCGGGTAGGGTCCATGATAAGGGGATTTGCGCAGTTTGGGCGTGATTTATTTACGTGCATTCGATCAGTCAGGAAATGATTGTGACAAGACAATACACACGTAACACAAAATACATCATGCTGCGATATGCGTGTTGTAATTCAAAACAATAATTTCAGTTTGACTTTTACTAAAAATCCACCTAGGAAGTTGTGATTCAAGGTGTTTTCTCTGATTGAAATAGATTAATTATTTTCACATGGTTGAAAACACATTTCCAGAGTCATTCGTTTGCTTGTTGTATAATGATAAAAACAAAGAAACATGTGACGTGTTTTGTTAAATTAAAGCTTTGTTTACCCTGCGGGTTGCTCGGTTTGTTATGCGTCATGATGTCATCATAACTAACAATGTGAAACATACACATTATAGAATGTTAATGAGTATGATACAGACATGATCTACATTTGGTTCTGTGTGAGTGTGTGCTTGCTTTCACTTGCTTGTTTTGCCCATGCCACTGCATGAAAAGTTAATAACCACGCGCGAAGATGGCGGCGTGAGGTACATCTTTACTGCCGCTGCCGAATTCTCTTTTAAGAGAAAAAGGGAAATGGAATGCTAAGGAGAAAAGAATGAAAGAAAGAAAGAAAGAAAGAAAGAAAGAAAGAAAGAAAGAAAGAAAGAAAGAAAGATAGAAAGAAAGAAAGAAAGATACTGTTGCAACCATCCGTACTTTTAGAGGTTTCAGTGGTTACTACATGGTTGGTAACGCGATAAGTCCTATCCAGTTGATAACCACGATAGGTGTAAAAAGTGCATGACATTATTTATGAACACATTACATCTGTTGTAGGTATAGTTCCCGAACGATAAGTATGATCAATGAAACTTACAAGGACAACGAATCCAAAGCGTATGAAATGAGTCGAGATATACCAGTACTCTATAATAGTAGTCAGGTGGTAGTGAAAGTCATGTAGCGAAGCCCTCATGGGGAGTGAGAAGCAATAATTTAATGTTCGGATGTAAGGTCGGCCCACGTTCTTCCGCACCGTCCGTGTTTGGTAGGAAATTACGCTGCCAGTCAGTACAAGGGTTGAGGGTTTTGTTGTCATGTTCACGTGTTCTGGTTTGTTTGTAGGTTGGTTTACCTGCAGGCTTGATGAACAACGGTGACATATGATAATATGAATATCCTCTGTGATTTGAAATTAACGGATATTTATCTCTTTCACCATATGAGTGGTATATCTCGTCGTGTTTGTTGCAGAATAACTCACAGTGTATATTAACCGGTTGCACAACATTGCTATATCCATATCCACCGTTTCACAGTGTGACTATGAACTAGAAATCAGTACGCTGTTGGCCAGACAAAAATAAATAAATAAATAAATAAATAAATAAATAACTCTGTGAGGCCGTGTTGTGGGAACTTTGTGTTGTTAAATGTCAGGAATTATCACATTATAGTACTTTGCTTCATGGATGGCATGTTTACTTTTGATCTCGTGGATGAACTAGTATTAAAGAAAAAAATTGATTCTTACGATGATTCATCATGAATGGTACATGCATGACTTAGCTGTCGTTTAACTTTACATATAACTTTTGACGCATATTCATGCAGAGAGATCAAAACAATGTAATTTTACTGTCATAATCATCTAACACAAAATACTCGTTTCCTGAGTGTGTAGATTTCGACAGTAATTGGCATTGTAATAGTTCATCGTTTGTGTCTATCTTCAGTATTATAGCATGAGAAAAGCTGAGGAAAAATTCAAATTCTTGGTGTTGATCAAGATCACTCATCAATGGTGTACACAGAGGAAGAATATACAGGGATTTTGGAGGTCAATAATCTAAGAGTGCATCACTCCCCGCCCTGCACCATATAAAATGTGTATCTTTACAAATTGACCGCAAACACGTCATCACGGGCTGACAAGCCATATATCTTACGATACTCCATTCAGACCGAATATCAAACCGCTACTGCTATTACGTGTTAATTGATTAGAATCGCCCAAAGCGATTCCCACTTCTGCGAAATGAATGCTATGCATGGACGATGGTCAAATGACACCTGTATTAAAACCAAACCATGCTAGCTTCATCGAGAGAGCGAGCGAGCGACCTTGGGTGACATTCACGATATTGTAATGGACCGGCAGGTAAACAACAGCTATTCGCTCATGCGTTTATGCATTACGTATAGGGAATTTCCCTTTTGAAGTCCCGTGGTAGCGGGTTCTCCGTATCTTGCCCATTGATAATAAACCCATCTCTTTCACAAAGCGAAACCAATTTTTGGCTCTTTCCCTAGGTCTCACCACCCCCCCCCCCCCCCCCATGCCATCTACACGCACACATACATGCACACACATTCTCTCTCTCTCTCTCTCTCTCTCAATTTCTCGTTATCTTTTCTAAATCATCAAACGTTAAACAGTGTTGCAATGTTAACTATCAAGTTAGATAATGTACATATTGTTAATTTGTAATAATTGCGCATGATTTGGAAATGGAAAATAAACGAAATGAAATAAAATAAAAAGGAAATGATATGAAATGAAATGAAATGAAGTTGTTGACTGCAGAAAACTGTCTTGAGACAAGTAGGGTCGTGCGACCAAAGTGGGGTAGGTATAATGTCAGGGTAGTTAGGATGGGTTGGATGAGGCATATTCGTGGACGTGTTCATAGTCTTACACTCTAAAGGCATTTTGTGTCATTGCGAAAACAGGTATTTGACATATTTTTAAAAGACAGTTCCATGCTAAGAATAAGAAAAAAAATATTGCAACTATAAAGGTAACATTATATTATCAGACCGAATGGAGTTTGAAGAAAGTGACGTAGCAGATACAAGCTGGCAAAAATGAACTAATACGGAGAAAGATCTTGAGCTGATTTCTATTCGAAGGCATCTCTCTCCCTCTTTCACTCCAAGAAAAAAAAATCTTCTCGAGTATGGTGTGATGATGTCATTCGAGTTGTGTCCGTCATGAATAACTTTTCATTTGGAAATTCTGAGCGAAATACCTTCATGATTCTGTTTGAGGCATTACCGTGTCGATGAAATGCGTTGATCTAGTTGGTAATATAACATGTACCTATAGTGCGCGCTCGGCCAATTTCAGCAAACCTCGATTGTTTACAATTTCACGGATTACAGCATTTTTAGTAGAATTTGCTATCTCCTGAAATACTTGCGTTTCATCATTTTCGCCATAGTGCAGTCGAGCGCTAAGTTCGGCAAATTTCGAAACCACGAGTACCCCAACAGTTTCAATTTTTACAGACTCATTTGATATAATGCCAAGAGTTAGTGCGTTTGTTGCTGTTATTTGTTAAAACATGCACCCAGAAAAGAAAAATACCACTTAGCATCTATACTCAAGAGTTATTTTAATAACCCTTTTGCCCCTGAAGTGAAACTTCGCTGAGCTCGTCCCAGTCTATCAAGAAAACAAATTAAGAAATATTTGCACGATAGATATGACTTCTAATCATATTTTACTAGTATAGCACAGTACTAAACATTGACATTTACTAAAATCGCGTTACGAAATGCTACACTTTAAAGGCATTATTTACCATTTGCAGATGAAACAAAACCCAGTTTTATTGCTTCAAAGTAGTTCTAATGTGTGAGTTAGGAATAGAAACGACCAATGTAAAATTTTAATCAGATTAAGTGTTGTTAAACATACAAAATGCGAACAATAGTTTTAATACATAAAATTATTTCTAGAATAAACCGTCTACAGGTATGGTTTATTGAGAAAATAGTGACATCTCCTTATATTTTAGGCTTTATTGCAAAATTTTTACATGGTCAGATGTTCTGTGATACAACTGATCTACACATATGCATCAGAATTTGTGTGATAACTCGAACATTTTTATATCACTGCTCCCAATGGTGAACAATACTTTTAACATCGCTTTAGAAAATGTTGTTTATGCTTTATTACTAACAAGTCTTGTACTTCTTTCCTTCTTTACTTGCATACCTTGTATCGTTTTGTTTGATTGAATTGAACTGAACTGAAACTAGCAAAGTACAAGTCACGGACTGTTCCTTGTATGTTTACGTGTGTTCGCTTCGGTGTTTATGTGTAATAGAGAGGGGATGAGCTATACTACATAGGGAGGGTCTCCCTTTCGGGTGCTGTTCGTTATTCCGAAGGTTCGCTATTCCGAAGGGTCGTTATTCCGAAGGGTCGTTAATCCGAAACACGCAATTCCCTATACCTAGAGGTTCGTTAATCCGAAAATGAAAAAGGGTTCGTTAATCCGAATATTTGTTTCGCTATTCCGAAGGTTCGTTATTCCGAAGATTGGTTAATCCGAAAATGAAATTCGGAACAATGAACATTCGGAATAACGAATCTTAGGAATAAAGAGCCTTCGGAATAACGAACCTTCGGAATAACGAGCTGTAACCCTCTCTTTCACCTCCCTGGTAATACAGAATGGGAATTGAGGATGGGGATTAGGAAGACAGTGGTGTTCACAAGGTTACGTCAAGGAGGTGTCACATCACGAAGATCCATGGTTACAAAAGGTGGCTTCGTTCCGCAGCGTTATCTCTGTGCACAAGCCAGATTATGTAATACCAAGTAGCTTCAAATCCACTTCGGCATGTTTACGATAGAGGGAGTGCAATATGCTTAGCTCGATAACACGCCTCCCTCCCCATGATGAAGATTTAAGGGAAATCCCCGAATTCAACTCTGATTTCTTTGTCTTTGCTATTCACAAGACAACTAAAAGATAACTGTAAAGCTCTTTGGCTCCATGCAGCCATCTCATGGGCCTTGCTCGCAGGTCCAAGTGAATCTAATATATCCACAGTATATCATGGTTTGTTTTCAAGTCTTCACGAAGGAAAAAACTAACAACTGGAAACCAGTACCAACAACTGAAATTTCGTATCGATAGATAATACGACACTCCCACGGCCCCTTCCCCTTGACAATATAGGCGAATGCTAGGTTGAGAAAGGGTCGCTGTACACCAATACGACAGTCTTCTGTTTTACTAGTATTTAGTGTATAAACTGTATGCAAGTTTTTACCTATACAAGATATCGCTCGGTTTTGGAAGTTGATATTTTCATTTTCACCAAGAAAGAACGTAAAGCGGGTTGAATTATGTCATTGTTCTATCTGGCATATGCATGCATCATGACACCTGAACATGTTTTTTGCAGGATCACATTGGAGTGCCCCCTTTCATCGCTTAGAATGCAATACCTCATCATTCCATGTATCATTTCAAATGTCTGACGTGTTAGGCTCAATACACAAACGAGGATTTAGACAGAATAGAAGTTCAAATATTTCAACGGATTCACCGATGTACTGTGAAATAGGACTTTGATATATCATGTGAAACTACATGTATGATCTTTTTGGAGGGGAGGGTGCCTGTGAGTGTTTGAGGAGGAATGAGGTTGTTCGTGAAGGAGTAACATCACAAGCCCATGCATTGTTATGACGTATAGACAAATAATTCGGACCAACAAAAAAAAAGGAACAACAACAACCACGAGCAAGCAAACGGAAAAATCCCTCTATGGTGAACCGTGTCGGTGCCAGCAAGAATCATATCGCAGTAGCTGAATGAAGAGATAACCTGACTTGTTATGGCCTCTTCGCTGGGATCCTACAAAACAACGTCTCCCACATTGTCCTGATGCCGGATGCCCCTTCATCTTTTCACAAGAGTGTAATCCAACACGTCTAGCAATTGCTGATGTATTTTAGTGAGCATAGACGCTGACATCGCGCGGTCGGACAGGGTTCATTCTGGCCTTTTATTATAGACCACCTCCCCGAATAGACTCACCATTTTGGATAAGTGAAGGAACCCTGATTCGAATGAAAAAAAAACTATGGGATATCACTGCTATCTATGAACTCAAAACTACCAGGATTTTGCAGGCCAAATAGATCATAGATATATGAAAACAGCATCTCGGACTATAATCGCCAACATCTCACATCAGACAACATTTTAGGGTTGTGCTGAAAAGAGCGAAGTTTGTATTACATGCTCTGCTACTAGTACTTTTTTTTCTGTAAACCTAAATAGTACATACAGGGCCATTGTTTTCTCCTCGCTGACTACAAGACATCTAGAAGGTATCATTGTAACAACATTTTGTCACGTCCCGCATGAAAAAAAAAAAACAATTAAGCAAATATAAAGAGAATTCCACAAAATTTCATTTTTAATGGAAAGTGCATATTTCCTCGACATGTTACTATAATGTTACGAACACTATTCCCCCTGCTTTCTGAGAGAGGTAATTCATGTACTCTTTCATTATACTATAGAAAAGCGAGGATTATGTTGAATTTTCTCCATATATATACATATTTTCTTCACATCGTTTCCCATACGTAACTTCACACACTGATGCAATCTTCTCATCCAGTGATGGCTGCACCAAAAACATTAGAAACTCATAACTTTTGAACGGATTGTCCGATTTTCTTCACATTTCACTGATGTGTTGCTGCTTCCACTCACATACTGAGTCGCATACCCCTTTAACTATACTTGTGCAGTCGTAACTTCTTTAACTTCTGGTATCTTAAAGATATTTCCTGTACTAATAAACCCGTGAGCATGTCCTCTCACCAAAACGCGCGGCGGAAAATTGCACTCAGTTTTTCGAGTTTGGTGTACTTTACAGGTCTAGACTGGAAGGAAGGGATACAGTAAGAATAAGAAAACAATAACATGGCCTTCTAAAGGTGAAGGCCACTGGATGAGAACAGAGTGTTTCATTAGGACACTCATTGGGACGGGAATCATAAAACTTTGAGAATCTTTATCAAATCCCCTGAACCTAATTTGATTCTTCATCCTGCTCATATATTAGATAAGATCTGTGGTATGTTTGAAACCACCCCATGCACTATCCCCCAGCTCAAAGCTCCCTCTGTTGGTTTATGACCAACGCCCTTCGTGGTTTCACTTACCAGATACACTAAACGCCATGTTCAATACTTTCTGTCATAATCGTGTGTATCGTGTATAATTAGTCATGTTTATCGCGTGTTAACGCTTTGATGTTTTGATAAAATGTTAAAATACGCGGCATATATATTATTCTTGACTCATCATGATGAAAAGTCGAAAAACCATCACTACCTGTCAAATATCGCATCATTGGATGCCTGCAGCAGACAAATTGGATTCTCCACAATGTAGAAACATAATCCCTTCGCAATAAGCATGCAGTGCATTTGATATTATTTCTGCAGGAATATTAAAAGCGTAAGGGTAAACCTCACTGTTGTTTTAATCATTATTATAACTCATTTATAAAACAAACTGCCATACACACTTTACGATTCTATAAAAAATGCATGCATGGCGTGTTATTACACCCATTATTTTGAATAACCATTATGTGATACTCATAATGTCTGACACTCCAACCCACCCATATATAGCTATGACCTCCTATACATTCATATTTATTTTTGCTTTACTGCAATGCGGTCGCGATCGTAAATTTTAACCTATCCGCAGAGACGTAACACTTGTTGAGTTCATTTATCGTAGTATATGTCGACAAGATTGACATGACTGGAACACCACAGCTTTCGACGTCCCCAATAACAAATAGAATGGATATCAAAGCATTTGTGAGGGGAAAGGGCAAACTTCAGAGTCCAAAGATACATTTGTGTACTGCTAAAAAATGTCCAGACAATTGTTTGCTTTAGGCTGTTTTTTTTTTTCTCAACGTCGTCCAAGCATACATTCGGCATAAATAAAGACTGTATTTTTTATACTTACTGCTGTGAATTTAATGGAACAAAGTAATATCAAGAACAGCGGTATGAATGTATTATTACAGTGCAATTTAATGGTTATGATAAAATATATTTTAACTAGCCGAACAAAAATGTATGTAAGGACTATTTACACACATTTTTCTTTGCCCATAATTATATACCACATCGCAAAGGCCGTGAGCAGATGTTCCACCATCGAGTATTAGCTGGTTTGCTTAGTTTCAGAGTCTTTCATTTTGTATGGAATATATAGGCATTTGTTATGTATAATACAGAGCCGTTTTCCCACTTGTTTTTGACCCTTTCTGTACCAAGGAGTCTATATAGTGTGCACAAATTTCACGCACAAACCTATGGACAAGAAATAAAATATGTGGCGTGCAGAGGCTTAAAGTGTATAGATTATAACGGCCAACTGAGGAAGTAAATGTTTTTTTTTTTTTTCAGTCTAGTATGTATCATTAATCATTCTTTCCCGCGGATGATAATAACAAATAGGCGCTTTTATGTAACGCCTATAGTTTAGGGCACGCTAGACGCCCAAGAAGAGATATGATGCTTGTAATGAAGAGTACTCAGTATTATTCAACTGTTCGCACGTCTAATCATTAGTTATACCAGGGTTCTTATTGATATAAAATATAATATAGTTAATGTGTACTATGATGCTGTAGAGGGCATACATAGAGGGCATATATTGGGAAGATTCTCTTCCCAACTCCGCATCGAAAAATATATTTCTCCACCACGTGTCGCAAGGGGGGGGGGGGACAAAATAAAAAAAAAACATCAAACAAACGAAACAGGGGATATCCCGACTCAACGGTTCCAGGAGAGCTCATTTCGTGTCAGTTATGATAACGACTATTTTATTTACAAGATCTGGATCAACTCACATATCACTAGTATGACGTCAGAAAGAGATTGGTTATGGAACCACCCTATTGATATACCCAGGTCTTACTTCATATAGCACCTAGTAATAATCGTTATTACAATAGCAACAACAGAAACAAAGATAGTTGACTGCGGCTCTCCAACTTCAGTGTTCGCGATAAAGCATCATTGCTAGCCGGAAGCTACACCAAGACCACATAATTCCCTGCCAATACTGAAGGTTTATAGCTGTGTGACTTTACGCAAAGAAAAGAAAGAAAAATCAATTTATTTGCTGCAAGATAATTTGAAGTTGCGAAAGAAACGTTCTGTGTTTTTGTTGCCATCTATTAAAGCATGACACAGCTAGTTTAGCAAAGATATTGTAACATCGAATTAGATATTCACTGGTTCGCCAGTGTGAGTCGTTTCCTGTAAACTGTAAAGAAAACTGAGATAAGCTCTTCGCAAGAGTTCATGTTCGAGTTGAGATATCATTATCCGTCAAATCAAAGGCTTTTATTTGCGAAGTCTCCAAGGTACATTTCCATACCCTATTCATCATCCTGTCATGGAAGTAGCAACCATTATAGGTATTGTACCAGTCCGGTCTGAAAAGTGGACCTGTGCGCGATACAGATAGCCACTGTTATTATTATTATTATTATTATTATTATTATTATTATTATTATTATTATTGTTATTATTACTATTTTATTATTATTATTATTATTATTATTATCATTATTATTATTATTATTATTATTATTATTATTATTATTATTATTATTATCATCATCATCATTATTATTATTATCTGACTTTTTGAGAAAAAAATAGCACTATATAGTTCAAGCTTTGAGCTACCACAGTCACTAACTTGTGGAGATACCTATATGAACGGCATAAAATAAACCTAATCATAGCAAATAAAAACATATCATCGATGATATTTTACAGGTTTCACCGAGGAACTCAGTATTTCCTTAGGAGTATTCCTTTCAGAAGCATCATACTCTTAACTAAAAAGTGTATCTTCGATTCGTTAATGTGTGTATGAGGTGGTGGAGTGGTTAGACCGTGACTCCCAGCAGCCCATCATCGTGGTTATGAGTTCGAACCCTGATTACAAGACCGTGAAAGTTCCCTGAACCAGTGACACCATGCTCTTATCTCTCTCTGGCGAGGTACGGGGTGAAGAATGGTTGAAAATCACATGACCTAGTAGACAACACTTCATAGGTTAGGAAAATGATGCACATAAATCATGTCAAGTATTTGTGAGCTTCCGATGTAAACCAGCAGAGCTGAGAGTTCAGTGGTCAGTCGGGGTAAGTCCGTCAAAACTCAGAATACTATATCTCCTTTCCTTCTTTTTCCTGTCTTGTACAGTCCGCCGCTGGCGTGTTATCATACCCCTATAATAACTAAATGCGGAATGTACAATGTATAATGACAAAGATACGTTTCTCTTGTATCAATCTGCCGGCTTATATTTCAATTTCACCAGAACAAAGGGAAATACAAAACTAATGAATTATCATATGATCATCAGATGTGATCACAGAGCTATCACTTTGTCTCTCATGCCTGAAACGGATCTGATTATTACTGGGAAAATGAAAAGAAAGTACCCGATGTGTATAAAAAGATACATGAAAAACAATAGTTGAATGCAGGCATACGCGCGTTTAGTTTTGATTTGTATTTCCACCACCCTTATCTAAATAATGCTTTCAGGAGTGTTAAGAAGGATTTAGAAGAAGTTAATTGTTAAGTATAGAATATGTAAAGGCAGAATGGTACCGTGAATTTGTGTGCTTTCATAAAACCAAATCGTCCCAAACATTCTTTTTTTAGCAAACCCATTCATGACAGTTCTTTTTATAATTACCAAGAGTAGAAGCAAACAACAGGGGGTGTTTCATCAACGTTTGTCGGCGCTGATAGCTTGAATCACCATAGTAAAAGTCAGTGACCAGAGCATCTCAGCCAATCATAACCAAGGATGTTGCTGGAATTGGTCAGCGCCGACAGTTGTCGGCGCTGACAAGCGTTGATGAAACACCCGCTGTTCTCACATAGCTGTTCTCATATTGAACCAAGATGAATGTTCTATCAAGACTGGAAAATGGGTACGATAATTTGTACGTCTTTAATTTGTATTCGTGATGTGCCCATGGTATAGATACACTATAAGTCTCGATTGAGGTTTGTAGACAATAATGTCTTCTGGCAAAATCCGGCTTTAGTCCAGGCACTTATAAAGAACTCGTCTAGCATTATGTTATTGTACTAATATAAGGTGTGGTTCTCTGAAATCATAATCATTTCACATTAAGACAAACATTCCTTACACAAAAGACACAAAGGAATGTTGTATCGCAAATAGAGCACCATTTTATGTACCCTGGCTGCTAGCAGGATGATTGGCCTCAGCGTTCGAAGAATGTACTTCTAAAGCCCCTATTGTTATATTGTCCCAACTCGTCGGCCATTCAAACAGAGTGTATTCAAACAGGCCCACTGTCAGCTAGTAGATCGCAGGGACGCATTATGAGGAACATGACATGGGGACAGTCCCACCTCTCGCCAATACTCTTCCCAAAGATCAGTTCCGCGGAATTTTCCGGAGAATAATTTCCGAGAAATGTACCCTCGCAGCAGGGGTCGGATGATGGCTCGCGCGGCACTGTATCAGGCACCTCAATAAACTTCTCGTTCCGCAGGGAGCAAAGTTCGACCCGTTTATCCCCCCCCCCCCCCCCCCTCTCTCTCTCTCTCTCTCTCGCTCTCTCTCTCTTTTCTCCGTCTCTTTCCATATCTTTATTTATTTGTGTGCACGTGATGGACAACCACATGATGAGAAATTTGGGTTTTGACTTTTGCTCTGTATATAAAATATAGTCCTCAAGTATTTTACATTTATTCATCTTCTGATTCTGTGCCAAACAACAAATTTCTGTTTGCAACAATTTTTTATCTCCCTGTGACCCTCATCCTCATTTATGTGCGAAGATTTCAAGATATCTTGTTATTTTAGTGCCAACTTTGTTCACCAGGAGAATCAATCTTGTAGTATAAAGTCAGTTGAGATGGTTAAAGGGATAGTACAGTTTTGGTGGAGATGAGAATTGGGTTTTTAACTTTTTGCGAGATAGCAAGAAAACACTTATGATATAGTACAGAACATACCGTTTTAAGAGGAATTCAAAGTTTATTTGACGAAAATCGGGTTTGGAAGGACTGAAACATCAAAAAACAAAGTAAAACAAAGCGATCGTAATAAAGTGTGGGTACCACACTTTATTAGAATCGCTCTTTTTTGATATCTCAGCCATTTCAAAACCAATTTTCATCAAATAAACGTTGAATTCCTCATAGAATTACATGATCTTTCAAATTTTATGGGAGGTTTCTCATTATCTCACTAAAGAATGTTAGAAACCTGAAATTAGGTCTCAACCATAACTGTGCAATCCCTTTAACCCAGCTTGAAACTTTTGAAAGAGCAACCCAGTCGCCTACCACATAAAACAAATGCTACAGGTTAAATTATCCCGATTCATGTGTGTTGGTCAGTCTACCAATCGGCGTATCAATATCATAGCATCCATACTCGACAGAAAAATCCGTCTGTCCTCCGGTGTCTCTTTTTCCCGAAGGGAATTCCGTTAAGCCAGACGCAGTCTCAGTGGAACATAATATCATCCTCGACGACAAAATACCGACCTAAACTGACCGATGCATCGGAAGCATAACTAATGTGTGTAAACTGGGTAGTACTTGTCATAATCAGCCCGCATGATACCATAGGATTCAGTGATTGGGGATTACGTTTAACCTCGTTGAAGGTCACATCGTGTCACTGTATCTTATTAGCATTTCTGCGTATGAGATTTTATAGAGCTTGTCACACATCCTCCGGCAAACTTTCAGAAGAGAAAACTTTTCATCCGAGAGTGTAAAAGACTACGCAGAAGTGAAGGAAATAAACATGGTGTGTTGAAGTACCTTAGAGTCACATTGGAAAAGAAAGTTCACAGCCATGCAGTGCCACAATAACATCATGATAATGACCCCAACGACCCCTTTATGTCCATTGATAGTCGTCGTAGTATTGATACTGTCAATAAGAACTGTGGTTGTTAGACTTGATGAACAGGTAAACAAGTGAATCATATATTTTGTTACCATGATTGATGCCTGATTTTCTACTTTGTCATCATGGTTATGAACCCAATACCAGTTCAAACACTCTCTTCAGCAAAATATTTGCACAAGAAATATCACGCAACAAATAACCACAACATATTTCGCTGGGTTTGAGTGTTTGCCAATCACTACACGGCATAACGCTGCTGTTACACGTGACCTTTGATCAAGTCAATAATAGGGTGTAATCGAATGCGTAAGTGTTAGAGAGAGGGAAAAAGAAGCAACATTAATTGGCATTTGATATACCATGTTGCAGGTTTTTATTATTTGTCGTAAGATTAAGTCAGTTGAAGTCGGCTTCATGAACGAGCATGTTTCTGCTGGCAAAAACAACAAACAAACAAACAAACGACAAGGTATGCAAAAACACATTTTGCACTTGATAATCTCCACGTAAACGGTATACATTATGTTGTAATACATGACTAATGTATATGTATGTTGCAATCTAGGTTAGTCAATTAAATCAGCAGTGAATCAAAGTAGTAGACTTGTCTTGAAACCTTTTGCTGGTATTTGTTACAGTGAATTAGAAATGATGGAGCATTACTGAATCTTTAGTGTCTTGTCGACGGAAGATTGGTTCCAGCATCCCGTAGTTAGAGAAAGTTTGACGAATTGAAAAGCAAAGAAAAAAATCCTGCCTTCACCTTTCTACTCTTTTTCTTCGTATTCTTCATCTTTCTGAGAGTCCTACCGCTATAAAGATGTAGCCGTAAACCCATCTTCGTCTATTTTTGGGAGTCGCACATTCCAAAGTGATATACGATGTCGGAATTGGGTGAACAAAAAAGATACACATCATTCTAACGAGAGTGAGTAAGGAGTTTGCATCGTATGTATGGAAACTTGTAAACAAACTGAAATGTGACAATTTCTCAGTGTTAAAGGGGAAAATCCAGTCCAAATATAAGTTAGTCTTATAGAAAGAGTAAAACATTACGAGTTCAACGGTATAAATTTGACTGAAATTGGATGAAAGATAAGAAAGTAATGACATTTTGAAGTTTCGCTATTTTTGGGGAAAACATGCAGTTCTTTGACAGTCAATATGAATATGTAAATGGCAAAGTGAGCATGGCATTTCCTCACAACTTACCATATTGTTTGTACACAAAATTTTGAAATTTCCTGTTTTTCATTCAAATGCAATTATGCCCGACGCTCAAATCCTCATGTATCTAACTGATCACTATTCTGTAGTTATTCAACCAGTAATAACATCATGTTTCAGACTTCAATGACAGAAACGTTGAATTTTCGTCATTTTTGTACACGATCAATGGAAAATTGTGATGGTATGACATGGTTAGCTCACTCATTTGCGTATTCATACCCATTTATTGTACAAGAACTGATTTAGAGGAATCATCAAAACTTCAAAATTTCATAACTTCCTTATTTTTCATCCGATTTCACTCACATTTTTTTACCGTTGAACTCGTAAAATGTAACTCTTTTTTATCAGACTAACTTATAGTTGGACTGGATTTTCTCTTTAAGTCTTTTTTTTTCAGTTGGAACATGGGGATATTATCTACTGTTTGTATCATTTATGATTTAGGGGGAGAAATAATTACTGTGACGAAGACTAGAACACTCAATACTTCTGTTTTTGCCATCATTTGTTGATATCACCTTGAATTTGTCAACGAGACCTCGATATGTTTGTTAAGTGTTTTACGAGCCGGAAGAAAAGGTACGGAAATATGGACCAGGATGTCATGATATCTCATCGAGGCACTTATAATATAGAAATAAAACTGTAAACAAGAACAACATAGATGAAATCAAATGGATTGCTCTTGTGAGGGTCACTGTTATTTTAGCACTCTATAGCCTCTATTTACCTGTATGCATAAAGTCCTTTAACAGTACATATACAACCATTGATAAACTGCATATATGTATATATATATATATATATATATATATATATAATTATTCTTTTTATGCATATCAGCACACCCATACATCGATATCTATATAGTATATATGGTATACAATATATTTGTATATGTAAACTTATTCATCTATAGATCTACGTGTGTGTGTGTGTGTTTCATCTGTTATCCATTGTTCGCGTAAATTTTTATACTAGAATGTAGGCCTAATATATCGGTAGTACGCCTTTTGTTTAAAAAAATGATGCATTTTATTTGTTATTATGCTCAATGCAGAAAATTTTGAGCAGATTGAATTGAACTGAATCTTTGTCTTGAAGTTAAATGTTGTGATTTAAGTTTCAGGTTATGCCTTCAAGAAGAGGATCAGTATTCTTGTATACCTCTCACCATGAATGTATAGCAAAGGTCGTATATCCTTTGCAAACGTGACAAAATTTGGTTGGAGAATAATGTCTCTCAACATCGTGTACGAAATGTTATGGTAATACACCACAGAGTTTTTAAAAAATTAAAAGAATAACTAACCGCATGTCACTTGAGAATACTCTCTCCTTCTGTACCCAGAATAACGGTATAGGATTTTTTTCGGGGTCCAATTAATTGTGTACCCCTCTGTTATTCAGAAGTTTCTACTTTTATCATTCTGAGGAAAGGTCTGAATTAACTACCCCTAAAATATACCAGTTTAAGAAAGGAATCTAATTTTCAGGGTTACAAAAGGGACACACAAACTTTAAAGGCGCACCAATCTGCATTGCTGCATTTGAAGAAATACATACCGCGGTATGTTTGACGACCTCGCCGCTTCCTCCCCGTTCAGTATCAGAGGCAGGAAGCTCTCGTGTGGAGGCACGTACACTAACCACCGAGGGTATGCACTTTTCTATTTCATGCAACAAGCCAACATTTGCGAGAACCAAATATCATTTTATTTTCCAATCCTTTCTCCATGCTCAGGAAATCTAATGAATATTGATGAACAACAACGCGAGGTATCACAGTTCCTACAAACATAGACTTAAACATAGACTTAAACATAGACTTAAATTACATGACGAAATTATTTCTTCCTTCAGTGCTACACCATTGGAACATGTTCGTTCGTGAATTGTTGATAAATAACTATGTTCCTTCTTTTTCTTCTGTTTTTTTTTTTTCTGGATTAGAAATCCTGTATGATGTAACGGAAAGCTCCGAATCGACCCAAGCCCGGATATTGTCAAGGGTGAATGAAATGATGATTTTAGGATATTGTGCACATTTTTTTTTCATTCTCTAATACTGTTTCTGTATTTTTCCTAATCACATACGAGAAGGTCTAAATACATGCACACACACACAAACAAAAACACATTTGAATACCAGTTTGCAAAAAAAAAAAATCTATGATTGCAGTTTCAGATCAATTTTTACTACACGCATTATCATTATGCACAGATTCGTTAATAACATAAATCAAATTCCACATTAGTAACAATATCAGAGGACTATAGCTTGAAAAGGTTCCCGATTACACAGTGGAGTGAACGCTCAACTTAAATTTTCCTTCCCTTCTTATCTTTTGCTGCGAAACTTCACTCCCTGTTCAACTTCAACTGAATAAAAAAAAACAGTTAAAGATAAACAAATAGAACAGTGACAGTTTCATTAAAACATTAAATGAAAATAGGCAGGGCATGATAATCTCGAGCTTCACAACATCGTGATATCGATTATAGTGACATAAGAAGTATGCCAATTACATGACGTCATGATACCATAAACGTAGCAAATTTTCATTGTTTCCATGTTTGATATGCGTTTTTCATTTTGACAGGTATCATTGTATCACAAAAACAGGGTTGACTTAATTTCCAGAACTGCCTGACTGTTTTTAAGCGATTGTGCCTGAAGCCATAACAGTTTTTGATGTGATGATGGGTTTCATTAACTTGACCATAGAACGCAGTATCCCTTTTAGATGCCGTCTTGATGCACTGCGAGTTAAAAGGACACTATTTTCATATAGATGTCGCTTGACGAGTAAAGTACTGTACTATATGATATTGTTTCACTGTAGAACCAGCAGCAACGACTCGAGATCATCTTCCCGGCCTCTGCGCACGAGCGCACACATACATACGCACAAACACACAAACTCCCATGGTCCATACAACTTTTGGCAATCAAGATGCAAGAGCATGCACAGAGCCAAGTACATAGGGACATTCAGATTATTGTTTTATAGCAAATTATTCCATATCAGTACATCTGTACATCGTATGCAGTTTACGATGGCGCACTGAAATACTGCGATCAGCTGTCAACACGACACGTGTGGTTACACACCCACCATGTCATCAGGTGAATGTGTTGCAATGGTGCACTTTACTTTCATGTAAAGTTGAGAGAATAATGCTTGAATATACAAAAAGAAATGAAGCAAACGAAAACTACATTTACCACCTGATTTACATGAATCCTCCCACCCCTTATCTTTCTTACTCCGGCTCTCTCTCTCTCTCTCTCTCTCTCTCTATCTATCTATCTGTCTCTATACTTCCACCTTTGCTCCTCATTTCTGTCTCTCTTCCCTTCTGTCAGTTTTTTTTTCCTCTTTCCTTTTTCCTTTTTTTTTTTTTTTTTTTTTTGCTTCCATTGCCTTTGGTTTTGTGGTCGTCATTGATTGGTTTGGTTTGCCTGAGTTCCGAACCACTGCGGACTTCCGTCCGTTGTACACCGATCATGCAAATGGCAACGCGACTCTATCGTGACGTCACAGACTAGTGAGGGTATAGAAGAAAAGTGCTTTACCTTCGATGGTAAGTACTACTGTATTGCTATGGTAGACCCCCTTGACTCGGCTAAAATTGATACCATTCAAAGAAGCATGTATTATCCCTCCAAATGTTATTCTAACAGTCTTGTGATCATCTTTAATGTGTCAGGTTGATTGATTAATTTCTCCGACTGAGTTTTGGTATCGGTCACAGCTGATGATAGCTCATTAAGTGGTATTATACTATGATACAAGAATGACAGTTCTGTAAGATTCATACGCTTTGTGATAGCAAAGGTCTTTGTAGGCTGAAGCAGATTTGAGACGCAGTGTTGAAACTCAGTTCGTATCGAGGTTGCGCGTCAAGATAAATGGGACAAATCTTTCTGAGATGGTAAACAATCATGTAGGCTGGGTTTAAAGATCCTTGAGTGCGATTTTAGTTTGACTTTCTTCCATGCATAACGCCAACTTTCACTTTGTAATAGAGATTCGATTAAATCTACTGCAACTTTATTGTCTTTGCAATGAGGAAATCTAGGAAGAGCTTTTTGTCGGAATTCAATCGTTCAATAAATAAGACCTGTATTCGCACGATAACACAACTTATGCATATAACAATTAAATGTCAGAAATACACAATACTTGAAGGTGAAGGTAGATATTAAAATGAACAGAAGAAACATGAAAATATCCTATTATTGTCCGTTTCTGTATATACGACACATTCAGTTGACAATGATCACTAAAATATTTTATTTGAATAAATATGACATATGATAGAGTCTTAATCATTGCATTCTGTTCGTTCACCTTTTACATGACGTGGTAAACTCTCCTTGGCTACACAACATACACAACATTCATTCATAATGGTTGAAAAACACGTGTTTCGCGGTGTATACCATAACATTTGCCATTTTTCATATGTGTTTTTGTGTAGTGTTTAATAGGCTATGTTGTATGTCCATTACCCCAATAGTGCAGTGCACTAAGATCACACGGACCGGTGGTGAAACTTTATATCAGGATTTTGATTACGACCTTCGTGTGAGGCAAACTCACTTATAAAGAGAGAAATGACAGTTGAGAAAACAACGTCACACATTGTCAAATTGAGATCCGTTTTTCGAGATCTTTTTTTTTTTTGCAAGAAGGTAAATAGATATTAACGATGATATCAAATATTACAATTTATATTTTCCAGCCATGAGGAAGACACCATAGTTGCTAAACGAAAATAATACCCAACTATTGGAAAATAGCAGGTCTGCCTCCAGATCCAAAGGACCCAGGTTCGATGCTCAAGTCTCAGTGAGCAATATTGTGTGTAATAATAACATCCTCTCTTGCATAGTAGTGTATGAGAGAGTCACAACTCATGCACGTTAAAGATCCCGCTTCATTAATTCATCGCTAAGGATGCTAACCCGGTGACTAAAAGTGGTCACCACCTACGAACCATACCCACACCAATGTCACCAAAAAAAAAAAAAAAAAAAAAAGCAATGTGATGTTCTTCAAGCAACTTTGGAAGTGTTCTCCCAATAAGCTTTAGTTAATTATGGGTTACCATAACGATACCTTGTGCTACAACTCTGAAGAGATAATTCGTTAATTCAAGAACATTGGAGGGAAACTGCATTTGAAGACCACGTGATGAGTTAGTTTAGCCTTCAAATAAATCACGTGTACCCCCAAATGAAAATGAGACGATGATGTAAGCGACATATTGCTTCATACGGCCTGGAGGTTCAACCGCAGTGGAATGACTGAGTGAATAATGATGGCTAATAACTCGCAAATGATGATAATTGGCATGTAATCACCGATGACCAAATGACGTTTCGGGTGGTAAGGAACGAACGACCAGTCATAGTGTTTGTTTGTTTTGTTGTCCTCAAATGGAATTTTAGGCCATTGACATCTGTAGATGACGTAATTATCTATAGTGCACGAATCAGTTCGACTGGATGGAAATTTCCCGGCCTGCCTGAGTAACGCGGCATAGTTGAAACGGCGACAAGAATCCGCGGGTAAACCGTTTCCCTACTTCCGGAATACGTGTGTGTTTGCAAACAAGACTTTAAAGGGATGATATATTTCTGATTGAGATGAGGATTCAGGTTTTAACTGTTTGCGAGATGATTAGAAACCACTCATATGAAATATTAAAGAACATACAATTCTATGAGGGATTAAAAGTTCATTAGATGAAAATCAGTTTGGAAATGGCCGAGATACCAAAACACAAAGCAATTAAAACAGAGTGGTCCTAATTAAAGGTATTCTCTGCACCGCTTCATTTTATTGAACTTTAAAATTGTCTCCTGCCGTTCTACCTTCTTGACATCTTAGTGACATTCTCTGTCATCTGCACTCTTCCTAGCCACTACCATTAATCAGCAAAGAAAAAAAACGCTTCAAAAAAGCATCATAATATCTCATTGTTTATTTTCATGCTAACTCTTTAATTAACCAGATTATCTCTTCTATTATTGATACAACCATTACAGTTGCAGCAAGAATTAAATTAGCAAGATGCTGTAGCTATTGAGGTATTAATGTTGTCTTGACGTCTTAATTGAGGCTTACTCTGTCTTTGTAACAAATTCACATAATATCGCCCGTCGAAATAAAGCAATTGGTAATTATGGAAATCTCATTTTTCGGTTGTCATTTCTAAGAGATTAAAGACATGAGTACATGGAAATCTATTGATATTGTTTTTCAGGCACATGATTGTACTGAATTATGATGTCATTAAACTATACTGCATTATTGTTTATACATTGTATTCAGTTTTGACATCCTATGTATGTAACGTTATCGAAGTATCAAAATGTTATTATGTATTATTTTGTTTGTGTTTGAAAAATGCAGAAAAGAAAACTAGGTAGATCAAAATATAATTTCCGCTGACATTCTGGTAACGTCAAAATGGTGTTTGTTTGTTTACTTTGCGTGAAATTACAGCAGTCATGCAGCTTGCTAAAAGCTTGCATTTTGGTGTATCGATTTCCTCACGTAGTATACCAGTAGAATAGTCTCGTTCTACTGTGACGTCACATCCATATTGAATGTTGAGGGCATCAAATCACTTGGACTGGAAAAATACAAAATGGAGGAAACGCCGGAATGACAACCGTTTATTCACTGGGGTTACAGTACTGTAGAGGAAAGAGTATCAGTGTTGATGTAAATACATGTTACCGATTATGCCAGGAAGTCACTGTGATGCTTCTACAAGCCTGTTCAAGGTCACGGTGTGTACCATGTCCCGTGTGCAAAGGATTTTATCGGGATTGTTTTCAAAATTAATAGGCCTATATCGTAACGCTGTCTTAAGCACTGACACAAGTAAAACATATAAAAATAGGTGATTCATTCATCAAAGGCTTATTAGTCAAATACAACTTACCGTACTGAAATGAGGTGGCGGAGTGACAGAACATGAACATTATTTGGAGAATCAAATCTGCTGTGATAGAGGGTTAGTATGAAGTGCATGTTAAAAGTAACAGTACATAGCATTCTTGATATGGCAACATTACACGGGCTTGGAATGATGGCTTTTCATTTTGAATGAATTTATTTGATCATTGATGAAAAGAAAAAAAATCTGCTTGTTTCATTCAAATGAGAGCTAGTTTGTCTGTCTGTCTGTATGTGTTTCTGTGTACGTGTGTGTGTGTGTGTCTGCAAGTAATTAAGAAATAATCAAATAGTGTCACGGTCAATATGTGGTCATGGATGTACAGTGAGCAAGGCGTCTAATGAACTTCAAAAAGATTGACAAAATATTACAAATTGACGACATGGATATGCATATGGGCATGGAAATGTATGTATAACAATCCTTGTCACCAAAGTCTTATCATGAGCAGACATACCTGGATGGAATTTGTTCTAGGAATTTTTTGAAGAAGCGACAGTCTGTCGATATACAGGGTGGTGGCGTACGAGGCCAGTATATCAACCTTTTATATACTTATACATATCCAAGATCTTGGTAGTGTGATACAATATTTATGCGGTAAAGACCATTAATTGTCACGAGGTGTTCTATTGGATGGTTAGTTCACGCGCTTCATCTTAAAGTAAGGGAAACAGCACTCAAACTTTTTATAGCTGTCATTGAGGACCACGACGCTTTCTCCTTGTGACAAATCAAAATGTTTGAGTAAACTTACTGCAGCCTGTACTAAACATGTCATTCACATATAATAATCGTGAAATATGTTTGCTGTAGATAAATTAGACTTGAGTTTAATCAAATGGGCACGGTTTCGGTGAATATAGAAATATCACAGAATAGCTCGCCCTTTGACTGTCTGTGAAACATTTTGTGCTAACTCGATTGTTCTACGTATTAGAGGCAGGTTCCCTTTGCTAATTCTCCAAGTTTCCGAGAACCTTATGTTGCAGGTGGACTCCAACACCACAGTAACTTTGGGAAAACTTTCGGATTGCACTCTACTGTGAAGAAGAAGAAAAACAAAACAAATCTAGCCAACATTCCTTCAGTTTGTCGTGGGTGGATAATGCATCATGGTCTCTGTCGATAAAACGTTTGTAATTACATCAGTTCATGCAAGAAAGTAGCACCTTGAGTCCTATCATCGATTTGTTTTAATGAAAATTTCCGGTCCAGTTTAAAGTAAGTCCGAAAAGAAAGAGTAAACTTTATCAGCACAACAGTAAAAATCTGATCAAAATCGGATAAAAATTAGGGAAGTTATGAAATTTTGAAGTTTCGCTGATTTTTGCCAAACAGTTCTCGAACGGTAGATAAGAATATTCAAAATAAGAGACCTGATGATTAATATCACTTCAAAAACTTTCATTGATCGTGTACAAAAAAAAAGAACATGATGACAATTGACTTTTCTGCCCAATAAGACATATAAAACATAATGTTGTTATTCCGGAATTATATCATATAAAAGTGATCATTCATTTCATTTCATTTCATTTCATTTATTTCATTTCCAACAACATTTTCATACACAAAATAACACAACATCAATGCAATGTAGTAACAAAGAAAAATACGTGAAGTTGACAATACTACGCATCACAAAAGCAAAGTAAACAATGAAAATTGAATTGAAACTAAAGTTGCAGGAAATGGAGGAGACATGCTAAAAAGCTAAGCTTGTATTTTGCAGTCTCCTCGTGGACAAAAAGACTAAATAACATCAAAAAGCAATTAGCTAGACATAATATATAGGTGTACAACACAACAGACCTATACATATAAACAAACAAACAAACAAACAAACAAACAAACAGACGGACAAGCAAACACAAGCAACCTCTCTTGTAAAGAGAAAGATAGAGAGAAAAAAACAAAACACAGTAAAGGAAAAAGAGGAAAAGAGTCAAAAATTTATTTCATTTCCATCAAATACAAATAGGATTTGAGATTGGGGCATAATAGACTGCATGCGTTTGAACAAAATATAAATTTTACCACATTTGTACAAACTATGCGGCAAGTTGTGTGGCAATGACATCGTCATTTCACTTATATACGTTTTCATATTGACTGTTCAAGATCAAATTGTTTTGTAAAAATTAGTTGGATTCACAATTTCACAACTTCTTTAACGGTTTGTGCTGTGCTTCTATAAACTGCTGGTTTTCTTATCAGACAACTTTTGACTTGTACAGAATTCCCCTTTAAAGTCGAATATGAGACTTAGCATTTTCTGTCAAACAAAATAAAGTAACAGCTAAGTGGCATTACTAATTATACGGAAAATACTCCTTTCATTACAAGTTCAACGGTCTCATACGGTACCACGCACAAGTACTTAAGAATAGTATAGACGTCTTTTTAGTGCACAAAACCGTACAATCGACAATCGATAGTACAGGTCTTGGATTAAAGGGGAAGTCCAGACGATTTTCATAATTTCACATCATGCTCCTCATCACATCATAAATCGACAGCTTCGTGTTATAGATTCGTGGAATCTATTGTTGTCCTCAGGCAGAGAAAAAACCCCAAACAAATTACACTTAACAAGGATGATGACATCTTTGCTACCTGTGTATCATTTCATAAAATGCATGTCAAATTTACCTATTTTTTGAACATTCTGTTGAAAAAAAAGAAGTAGAAATAAAGTTTGAATTTAATTGATTTGAATTGACATAGAGGCTCACAGAAATGTAGCAATGTATTTTCATTCCAATACCGCTTGCCTAACAAGTTTACACGATATATTGTGTAGAAGTCACACATGCTTTCTTCTTTTCTTCTGCTTCCTTGAGCCCCCACTCATGCATTCTTAAGGTGAAGTTGCCATATCATCATACTTGTTCACTTGGGATAATCTGTTTATAAGTTTTTTGAAAACATTCTTATTCCTCATCCCAATCACTATAAATTCTGAAACGCTGTACCAAGTATAACCTATTAGAAGTTGTTCATTGTAAGATTCTGACAATCATCCGGAGGTCTATTGTAATCGATCTGCAAGAAAAAAATTGCACTATCGACCTATTGTAAGTTTAGATTTGTCCATTTTCGCCCAGTTTCATTAAACACTTACTAGTACTATGGTACATTTTGACATTCTCCTTTACCACGCGGAATTTCATCGTGAATTAATGAGGCGAAGTGTAGAGGCGCATTACTACATGATTGTTGGTATTGTTATTTTCATTATTAATTGAACAAAGGATTAGGAGTCTGCTGCCAGAATGCGATCACAACCTATTCCTTGCCCATGCCGTCATAAGGAATGACAGTGTCGTTGGAACACCTGACCATTGCGTTTGGCATCAACTCAGAACGAAACCAAGGAGGTATAACCCAATGTGATCACGAGTTTTACCCCCTTCTACCACGGTCTCCACCGAACTGTCTCCTGGAATCTTCCTCTTCGTATAGACTTCCTACTTCCTCTTCAATATAATGTCATGCAGCACTTTCTCTTGTAATCCGACCCTCCACACGTGAGTGCACAATCCATCACTGAATGATGGCGCCACGCCAGATCAGTTGTTTACAGCAGGCTACGTGACGTCACGGCAGTAATGAATACGGGTAATAGAGGGCAATGTAAATGCCGGGGAAATACCCCTATTCACGGTGGTCATTTTTTTTGGCAGGTCAGTGACGGTCAGTTAGCCAATTAATACGGTTACGGTCGAATGCACCAGTGACGTGTTTCATAAATAGGCCTACGTCTTTGGTGTATTACAAACACGGCACCCGTTGGTATGCTTATCCTGTTGTTCATCGGATGGTCTTGTCACATCCATTTGGACAAAACGCTTGCATGAGCAGTGCAAGAATGTAACAATCAATAATCCCAGCTACGATGGTAACAGCAAAATAAAAACAAAACAAAACAAAAACTCGACATTAAGTCAGCTAGAGTTGCAGTTGTCATCAGCAATTGCATTTTGTTTCCTTATTATTTTTTCTAAATAACGATTCTTCGACCAGTGTACCTGGAACCAACGCTATAAAATAAAGAGTGTTGTGTGGTATCACTGTATTAGTTAGAATGAATTTTGCTTTATGTATCACTCAACTGAACTCTTCCAAGGGCTGAATTGACACGAACATAGTTTACCCTTCCTACGTGATACTAAACAGGTGGCTATACATGAAATGACTAAATATCCCTTCCTACGTGATATAAAACACATAGCTACATGAAATGACTAAATATGCATGTATAGTCCAATCATATTTCTTCGTGTCCCGTAATCGTTGGAAAAATATCATAACATTTTGAACGATAACACACGTCATGTCCTACACAAAAGCGTAAGATTATCATAAAGATTATAATTGTCATTACTTTTGCAACAACTGAAATAATTTGCAGGTGATTGGTCACAGCCGTGGAAATTGCAATGAATTTCTGTTGCAATCACACCGTTGCCTGGTATTAAATATGATATTATATGAAAATCTTAATACTTGCAAAACGGATTGAAAATTTGTAAGTGGTCAGTCTTCTCATTTTCAATTTTCCTCATAAACAGGAGTGTTAGAATACGTCATCTCAAAAAAACTATCTACTGGCGTGGCTTGTTTTTACTTATCTCTATGATGTGGTAGGAATAGTAGAGTGTAGTGCAAAGAATACAATTTTGCATATTATGCTCTTGATATTTTCTCTGCGACAGCTGTAGATTAATAAAGGATATGCAGTGTATCACAATACCTACCGATGAATGTTACTAAACTGTCATTTTTTCCAAAGAAAAAAGCCCATTATCTTTTATGATGACGCATGCCCCCTTATATACGTACAGTTATACTAGTTTTGTGGGAACAAAACTTTGTATGTAACGAGTGGTTGTGAATTACTGTAAGGTCGAGCCTGTAAGCCGGGTACAAAACTTCCTTGAATTGGACGAAAGTTTTGCCCATTAGGTACCCAATAGAACTATGCTGGATCGTACAGTTTTGGTTGAGACCTTCAGGTTTCTAACATTTTTGGTGAGATAATGAGAAACCTCTTAAGAAATATGAAAGAGCAAGTAATTTCAAGAGGGATCCAACGTTTATTTGATGAAAATTGGTTTTGAAATGGCTGAGATATCCAAAACAGGGCAATCCTAATAAAAGGTGGAACCCGCTTTTTATTAGGATCGCTTTATTTTACTATGTTTTTGGATGTCTTAGCTATTCCAAAACTGATTTTCATCTAATAAACTTTGAATTCCTTTTAGAATGGTATGTTGTGTATCATTTCATAAATGGTTCTTGGTATCTCGCAAAAAGTTAAACGCCCAATCTTCATTTCAACCAATACTATTATAAATCACGTTATTGCAGAATGAAACTCGCACATTCAATGATTCGTTCAGCCTATTGCCATTGTGTTTTTAAAAGAGATAATTGTCTTCATTGACAGACAAAGAGGGTTGATGTGGTTTTGTAAAAAAAGTTACAGAAAAGACGATGCCGCATTTGGAAGCTCTAGATACATGAAACGTAAACTATAAGAGCCAGATAAGGAACACAATCAACATCGTGGCCAAGACCAATTACGAACTCTGTCGTCATCTCAAAATGTAAATTAAGGAAGTATGGTACAGCAAGTCTAAAAATAGAACTACTTGGACAGCTGCCTATATGCTGGAGAGAAACTGAAACCGAAAGTAGACAAGACCTAACTTGACAATCGCATCTCATAAGAAACTGAAACTATCTCAATTGACTAATTATCTAATAGTAACACCGAGAGTTTAAAGGGAATGACCCTCCTCTCAATCGCAAACTTTGAACGATGCATGTGGAATATAAATAGGATTACATCATTAAGACGGAAACATGATGTTTACGGAGGGTTCATTAATTCCATCAACTGATCTATAGAACCAACAGCAGTACACCTTCAGTTTGTTAACTGACTGTGTGCATTTATCAATGATATTCACAGAAAAATATATTGAAATGCCGATGTCTGTCGAATAATGCTATGTAGAACTCGAGTGACACTGACCCGACATGTGCAATGATGTGATTTTTTTTTAGACATTACCCAGAATTCACACTTTAAAGATTACGATTGTATGAACAATATCAAGAGAAGCGACTGATTGTTGCCTCAACTTGAAATAAACACTTGTTAAATTCTTTATCCTCTAAACTTATGCTTTTTTCAGAAAGTTGAATTTTCATTAAGACTATTATAAAAGTGATGACGTAGAATCCCCCACAACAATGCCAAATTTCATGTATATGCGTTCCATATATCAAACACAAACTTTAGTCATTCACTGAAACGTTGCTTGCAGGCTAAGATCGAAAGTATACCACGCATCAGAAAACACATTGTGTTGCAATTGTTAAGCGTTTTTGGAGTGGTCAGCCTGTTTGAGGGGAATGGGCTGATCTGTAACCCTTGTCCCTCATAGAGTTGCTTCTTGTTTCAGTCTTCTGGACCTAAAGATCTGATAGGTGTGGAAGGTACAGATACCACCTGAGTGACGCAATGGTTCCAAGATTTGTTTCTGTGCAAACGTCGAAAGAAATTGACGATGACTGTATCAACCAGAAACAGAAAAAAGAGCCTCAAAGCTGTGAAGATTTCAGTTTATGAGGTCTGAGAGAGACACTCAACTCCAAACAAAACTGTCGTAACAGACGCAAGAAACGATTTTGCCACGAAAGTTCGGATTTACGTTTACTGTGGGCTGTATGATGGGTAAAAGGGTATTTCTACACTGAGGAAATCTGATGACATGATTTGACAATGTTTTTCATAAGTCACGACATCATCACTTAAGCAAATACATTTATATATTATATACATACTACATATACGACATTTTAATTCATCGTAATCGAGATTTTGTTGTTGTTGTTGTTGCTGTTGTTGTTGTTGTGGAGAGACCTCGAGTTCGTCCTGATTGGTAACTGCTTTGTTCACTCAAGGATAGATTTTTTTTAAACATTATTTGCTTGTACTTGGAAAATATGATCCATATTATAGCAGCACAATTCGCGCAACCCTCCACTAAATAACTCAAATATACAGTCATTGTTAACTTAATCCATATAGACTGTTGCTTACATATAGAAGAGTATACAAATAAAACGAGTAAATTTATTCGCGTCTATGCCCAGTCATTGCTACGCAACTGTACCCATCAAATGTATCACCTTGAAATGTATTTGTCAAGTATTTGATTTACTAGTACACCTTGGCATTTTGTTTACCTTCAAAGACTACAATAAGAGGTCTAGGAAACAAGTTGAGCAGTATACAGCTTCTACTATAGGGGGAAAAATAAGAAAAAAAAACATATTAAGATCAGAGTAGGAATAGCCTGAGGGTTTCCAGGCTGATAATCACATTGCAAAAGGGAAACCATATTTAGCTGAATGAAATGTGTTGTTCGTGATACGAACGGTTAAGGTATCAGCCAGCATATCTTCTGAAACGGAAACATCTCGAACAAGGCAAAAGTCAGCGGAGAGGCGAAAGTAGTGACTCTGTCGTAGAGGGAGTGTTTTCCAAATACAATGTACTTGTACTACCGACTTATTGCATAAGGTATATAATGTATTTGTCACAACAAAAAGTACCCTCCCGCCATCGCATCGAAATGGTGTAACTTTTTAACGAAAATCTTTTGAGCAAAATAAGTTTGCAGGGGTGTTCCTACTATTATTTACATTATAGTGCGATGAGCATGAGAATGATCTGCTGAGTTACGCATGAGTATAAAGCACACAGTAAAGACATCATGGTCACTTTCAAAAGTCAAAAGAGTCACTTTTGAGTGTGTGTGAAACGAGGTATACCTATTTAGTGTTAAACTGACAGATCGTTAAGTGAATATGCATTTATGCTTTGTCAGCATTGCATTTTAACAGTTAGAACTTCATCTTTAAAGTGTGCTCACTCAACACGACACAACAATTACCTCGTATGATCACACGCACAAAAAAAAAAGAAATGTGCTGTTACATGATGGTAACAATTATGTATGTTGACGATTCTTTAACTGAATTGAGTTTGCAGGGTTTTAGGAGGGTTGAACAAAGTCATCTGTTCAAGAAAACTGTGCTCACCCAGCCTTAAGAAAAAAAAAATTGAAAAGTGTCAGATGAGGAGGTCAGACGATAGATGATTAAAAAAAAAAACCAGTACTTAAACATACACCAGAGACAGAATTTGTCAAAATCATTTCAGAGACCCAAGCCCCATAATGACTCTTGATGACGTTTGAAAAGTGACCATTTTGTCTTTCATGTTTGCTAAATCGTATCAGTCCAATAAGAAGGGAAAGCATATATTTCTTTAATCGTTCCCTTGTAATTTCAATGACTCTTTTTCTGGTGTTGTCTACAAATTTGATTTAGGTTCAATGGCACATGGAATGCAAAGCGGATGATTGTAGATAGAGAGCTCCCTACTGACATGGACCAATCCGGATTTAGCAAGGAAACAACTGAACACGTGCTACACTCGTAGATTTTCTTTTCTGGCTTCCCATATAACCATATTGCTTGGTGTCATCTAACGGCAACTCTTAACCTAAGCCCATGAAAGTAGAAATCTGGGCCTCAACAGGGAACACCCTCATAAAGTTTCATTCGTATCTAAACGTGAAATCTGTGAGATTTTCTGGAATCTAGGTCTGTGCCTGCCCGGTGCTTCCTGGTCTGAAACCATCGAGACAAACAAACCAGGCTGGGTTTGTCCCGCGCCTTTTCTTTGCCTCTTTTTTTCTTTTTTCTTTTTTTCAAAGACGGCGCAGACAACTATAGTGATAATTCACACATTGTCTGAATGGAATGGACCAATTCAAAGAAACGAAGTCACTATGCGTGTTTTACAAGCCGTATACCTCTGTCCTAAAATACATTTTCTTGGATCATTCAAGGTCATTCAGACAGTTTTAATGAAAGACACAATTCAAGTTCCAAGTACGGAATTCCTCAACTGATAGACATGTAAAGAACGAAACAGAAAAACTGATCCAGAGGATCATTACTGCCACACTAATCCCTCAAAGAGAAGAGACTACAATGATGACATTTCATCTGCTAGTGTTCCATCTCACTAAGTCATGTCGCAAGTATTTATTCACCTGTTCTACGCTCTCTTACTTCTTTTTATCTATCACAATCCCCCTGTTATACGCACGCAGGAAGCGTTGCTTTTTGCACCACGTCAAAGGATCTCAAAACTTTATTAACAGGGCATCTTCGGCAACGATTCAAAGTTTATAAAAACAACAACAACAACAACAAAAATCTCTTTTCGGAAGACTTCTTTCGCTTGTCTCAACCAAGAAAGGAAAATCCGATCATGGGAGTGGCAGGAGTTTGGGCTCCGCTTTAAATCAACCCTTATTTGAACTGGCATGATATCTGGATCACAAACTAGTCATGTAGATCTCCCGTCAGCTGGGTTTACATACGTCAAACAGCATTTACTCTTAATGGAACATATATCATTACGACCATGAAATCCAATGGAACGGTACATAATGCACACATTATATGCAGGAAAGTACACAAGGAAAGTGGGTTGTAGGTTCAAAGTAAAATAACCAAGAAAAGAACAGTGTATCAGTGAAATAATCAGTGATCAAATTAACCTTACATTGTCGTATCGATTCAGAAGTTAAGGCAATTAATAAAGCGTCGTTCTGTCACAAAAAGCACCTCAAATTCGGATGCCTATCTTTCTTATACTCTGTTTATTGCTAAAACTTTGAAATAGGATAAGACATGCAACTTTTCAGGAAGACGATATGAGTCCTTGAATGAAACCTTGTTGGAAATGATAGCATCATATAGTCATAACCTTCCCCTCATTTCATGGTCATGCAGTATCACAAATATGGTTTTAATTTTCGCCCTCTGAAAATTAGAAGTCACGCATTACACATTTTGTAGCTCTTTTCCTTTCGTGTGTGTATTGTGCGTGTATGTGTCTTTTTATGTGATCTGTTGTTTTACGGGGATAAAGTGTATTTGTGCCATATCATGCCACGGTTATTTTGAGTGGTAATGTAAAGACGTCAGAAGCTCCGAGTGGATCACGCACGTCTGCACACCTTTGGATGGAGACCAGCCATCCATGGTCACTCGACAGGTGTCGCAGGGCACTGCGTCAATGGCTTCTTTCAATCAAACAAGTTCCACCCCTCACCTTACACTTCACCAATGTCATGACAATCGTATCACGGTTACCACCTCCTACACCTGTACACCTAAAGGCGTTCTTCTGGCTATTTTTGGAAGATTCGTCTAAATATATCGGTACAACAAAAGACCTAGACGCAAACACGCCCAGTCTCTTCTCACTGCCCAAACATCATGCGTACTAGGCGAGTGTCGTTCCACATCATTACTCAAGCCATACACGATTTGGATTTTATTATTCATGGAGGTTCTTTTAAGGTGATATGAGAAAATTGTTATTCAGTCACCTGCCTTGCATCTATTGTGGAAATTATCTTATAGCCCGAGTCTGTACCATTATGCATTCAGTGCTTGTTGTTGCTTCATAATATCATAATAGAACGAGGTCAGAAAATCTTTTTTTTTCTCAGCATGGACCTACTGCGACACACATGGACTATTAACGAGGTCTTTCTTATGATCCTATATCATCACCACCACCACCTGATTACGTGCATCTTTAAAGTACATTCAGATGTTATAGGACATTAACGATTGTGTAATCGTGCATCGTCACTGACAAAAGAACCGTTCCCCTCATTTCGGCCTTATTTGGCTGAGGTGACTTTTTAGACTCAATTGCTTTTGAATAAACACCAATAATGGGGAGCAGTAAGCCTCAAAAGATGACAAATTTAGTGTCACAAAATTGGTACTTATTACTGAACTGGACACTGGACACAAAACACACATGTACCGTTGTTTAACGGTAAATACACATCCTCCATCGTTACTCTCCATGTGTTTACGCTGAAACGATGTGAGAAAAATTGGTAAAAGTAGATTACACAGTCAACCTGTCAAAATATGTGCTTTATCATGTAAAAGTAGGCCTACGTGCATTTCGCAAATGAAATTGCTTGAGCGATGATTTCAAAATGTACACTACAACTTCACATGCATTTCTCTTGATTTAAGAGAGTTACTTTCTTCAGCGCACGTAGTTTTTAGCTTTCTCATAGCGCTGACTTGTTTCTGTCCAGGCCGGCTGTCGGCGGTGATGATAAGATGAAAGCATGAAAACATGTGTAAAATGTTTTGTGATAACTTGGACAGAAATAGGTGTTTAAATTGATTAATAAGCGATGAAAGTCCATGGTGTAGTAGGTTCACGCTCTAAGGTTGTTTTACTTGAATACATTACGAAACTCCACTTGTTGTATGAAAGGTGAAATTCATTTCTGGTTGGCTGGGCAAAAGGATAAGACTGTGCTTCTAACGTTGAGTTGTTTGCCCGTTACACCGGTTTATTGCCACTTGGTCTATTGCCACTTGGTCTAATCACCAGTTGGGCTAACACCATTCGGACTAAACCCATTTGGTCCACTTCTCACTTGGTCTACTTGCCACATGGTCTAATAACAAGTTGGTCTAATGGTAAATTATCACTTGGACTATTAATTTACCACTTGGTCTAATCACCAGGTGGGCTAACACCATTCGGGCTAAACCCAATTGGGTTACAACCACTTCGTCTATTTACTCTTTCGTCTAATTTCCACTTGGTCTGATATCCAGTTCGTCTAACGACCAGTTCGGCTAATACCACTTAGTCTAATTCTCAGTTAGTCTAACACCACTTGGTGTAATTTCCACTTCGTCTATTTTCCACATGGTCTGATATTCACTTCGTCTACATGCCATTTGGTCTAATATTCATTTGGGCTACACCCATTTCGGCTATTACCACTTGGTCTACATATCACTTAGTCCAATTTCCATTTCGTCTAATTGTCATTTGGTCTCATTCTCACTTAGTCTAATGCCATTTGGTCTAAATAAGAAACATAACCATGGATTTAAAAAAGGAAGTGTTAACAACCGTTATACTATACAACTCTATGATACACACACATGCGTGTGTTTTTATCTTACAGCCATCTTACAGCAACCTAATACACAACTGATCATTGCAGAGTTGAGCGGGGGGAGGGTGCGGGAGGGGGGGGAGTATCCCCCTTCGACACCAGGGACTTTTTCAAAAATCTGTCTATAAAACTTGTATTTCAGAGCATCCAAAATGGTATATAATTGCGCTTTATAAATTGTTTTCGAGGGAACCACAGGCGTAAATATACAGTGCGTCCCAATAAAAAGGAAACCGGAATTGTCAGTTATTTTCCCAGTAAAATAGAACAATTCATGTCATATAATATTTATCATCATAAAGTTTATATCTTCCTCTTTTAATATGACACTTAAAGTGTATGCATTGACGAGCAAGGAGAGTTTAAAATTTGAATGTCAAAATCAAGTTGCACAGTATAAATGGTCATCACGATTTGAAAGGATGCTGCAACGTTTGTTAACAAAGGGAGGGCTCATTAGCAATTCTTTCACCAAATTTCTCAATGAGAATGAATACGGTTTTAAGTACAAGCTTTCACTTGCGCGCCTGACCATGCAGCTAACAACACAGCAAAGAGTTTTCCTAGTAGGAGCTATGAGGGGTAGAGCACAGACGTGCGTGGACAGGCATGGTGGACATGTTGAGCGACGTTGGGGATAGAGTCACACGGTCCAAGATTTATGAGTTGCTCTTGCAAAGGATGAAAGAAAAAGGAATAAAACTTAGTTTCATAATTTGTAAAGTGTGTGTGTGCGCGCGCGTGTGTGTGTGTGGGGGGGGGGGGGGGGGGGACACCAAGCTTTTCTCCCCCCCCCCCCCCCCCCCCAAGGCTGCGCCGGTCCGGTTATGGGCTTGTAATTGTGGTGATGGTGACTATCGCCGATCATTTCCCCAACCCCCCCCCCCCCCACTCCTCAGTACAGATTTACGCCGTTGCTATAGGGCCTACTACTTCAATATTCAAAAAAATGAATGAATAAAAGTAGATAATTCAAGCCCAATTAATACGCGCATTTAAATTATGGGCTTTCACCCGGACCCTTTCAAGAAAAAAAAAATCAACCATTCCACCTTTTTACGCAATATTGAACTTAAAATTCAAATCTGCTTTTCAGCCAACTTAATTACCATATTAATCGACACCTAGACTCAGTAGCCTAGAGTCTGTGGTAGTCCAACTGGTCATTAGACCAACTGGTCATTAGCCAAAGTGGGAATTAGACCAAATGATGATTAGACGAACTGGCAATTAGACCAAGTGGCTATTAGACTAAATGAAAACAGACTAAGTGTAAATTAGACCAAGGGAGAATTAGCCCAAGTGGTTATTAGACCAACTGGTTATTAGACCAAGTGGGAAAAGACCAAATGGCAATAGACCAACTGGTGTTAGACCAACTGAATATTAGACGAACTGATGTTAGACCAAGTGCAATTAGACCTAGTGGTAGAAAATACATTAGACCAACTGGCAATTAAATGAAATGGGAATTAGACAAAGTGACGATTAGCCCTAGTGGTCATTAGACCAACTGGTTATTAGACCATGTGGCAAGTAGACCAAGTGGACCAAATGGGTTTAGCCCGAATGGTGTTAGCCCAACTGGTGATTAGACCAAGTGGCAATAGACCAAGTGGCAGTAAACCGGTCTAATGAAAACAATTTATAAAGCGCAATTATATACCATTTTGGATGCTCTGAAATACAAGTTTTATAGACAGATTTCTGAAAAAGTCCCTGGTGTGGGAGGGGGATACCCCCTCCCGCACCCTCCTCCCGCTCAACTCTGCAATGATCAGTTGTGTATTAGGTTGCTGTAAGATGGCTGTAAGATGAAAACACACGCATGTGTGTGTATCATAGAGTTGTATAATATATAACGGTTGTTAACACTTCCTTTTTTAAATCCATGGTTATGTTTCTTATTTAGACCAAGTGGCATCAGACTAAGTGAGAATTAGACCAAGTGAAGATTAGCCCAAGTGGTAATTAGACTAAGTGGTAATTAGACCAAATGACAATTAGACGAAATGGAAATTGGACTAAGTGATATGTAGACCAAGTGGTAATAGCCGAAATGGGTGTAGCCCAAATGAATATTAGACCAAGTGGCATGTAGACGAAGTGAATATTAGACCATGTGGAAATTAGACGAAGTGGAAATTCGACATAATGGCAATTAGCCGAAGTGGAAATTACACCAAGTGGTGCTAAACTAACTGGGAATTAGACTAAGTGATGTTAGACTAACTGGTCATTAGACGAACTGGATATTAGACCAAGTTGAAATTAGACGAAATAGTTAATAGACGAAGTGGTTGCAGCTCAATTGGGTTTAGCCCGAATGGTGTTAGCCCACCTGGTGATTAGACCAAGTGGTAATAGCCCAAGTGATAATTTACCGTTACACCAACAGATTCGATTCGACTCAAACATTTTTTTTCTTCAACAGAACATACAAAGTAATGATTGAATTTGGACATGATTTCGAATAATACACAAGAAACACAACAAAAGTAACCGTGTGAGAAGTAGACAACTTTGACAAGAAGAAATTCATCGTCGACTGCCAAATTCCTGAAGATATATGCCTATAACGGTTTCCAAAACATATCAGGAGGGTTGGTCCCGCCGAAGCGCAGTAACTATCTAAATTCTTGTAGTATGACTTAACAGCATACGAGCTGGTAACATTAAATTCATAACAGAGAAAAAACGCGTTCATGAACACGTTGATAACACAGAGAGATAGAGCGATTGAGAGGCGACCTTATCTGAAAGTTTACCCCGAATTTCTTTTATAGTTCACTATCAAAGCAACGCTCCCTCGTCACTAGCCGCCTGATCTTTTGGCATCAATCCAAGGGATGTCTTATACTAAACAGCGATAGTATATTGACCGTATGCTATTGACAATAATCATACACTCATTGCGGCTTGAGATAATTCTGTTTGTGGAGGTGTAAAGTTTTTCAACTTGACAAAACGAAGAAAACAAGCACAGAGACAAAAATTTGACCCCCGACCAAAACAAGTCAAGTTTAGAGGTAGCGCCTACCATTCCATTCGAATTACAGACTTATATGCACAGCTTTACGGGGAAATCGACGTAAATGTGACGTCAGTGGGTTCACCTGGGGATGAAATCTCGATGCCTTCAAACCGGCCGATGCGATTTACCATAGTTCAGTACGAATCTCATGAATATGTATGGAGGTAATAGGGAATTGAGGTAATAGGGGGTGGAGGGTCAGGTCCATTATCAAAGTAAGTAGTCTCAATTCTATGCCCCAACTTTTATTAGGACTGTTTGTTTGGCTGTGTTTTTGGCTATCTCCCCCATTTCAAAACCGATTTCCATCAAATAAACTTTTAATTCCTCTGAGAATATTTTATCATATTATACAAGTGGTTTCGAATTATCTCGCAAAAACTTAAAATCTGAACCCCAATCTCAACAAAAACTATACCATCCCTTTATTGTCCGCATATTGCGAAGAAATTATTTTTTTTTTTTTTGCATTATATTCCACTAGTGGACAATTTTATAAAACAAACAACAAAGATGTTACATCATGAGATAGTAGTCACCGACAGGAAATTACAGCAAAAGGTGGTAGATGAATGAAAAAAAAAAATGAAGATTTTTTTTCCTTCACCTTTCTGGCACATCTCTCCTATACGTTCTGGCAGTTCTTTTAAAGAGGATTTACCTCAAATATCATGTGCATTCAGTGATTGTTGAATTGTAAGTCTGAGGGAAATTGGACAATCCGTTCAAAAGTTGGTATGCAAAACATATTATGTGATAAGAACAAGGCGCCTTCATCGCCAGATAAGAAGACTTCTTGGGCAATTCGCGATCTAACAGTAGGGCAATGATATAATATAGAAAATATAGAGAATTCAACAAATCTTCATGCAAATGGCATGATAAAAGAGCACTTGACTTACCTCTTTCAGAAGGCAGGGGGAATAATGATGCCTTGACATAACATAACATAACATAACACAACATAACATAACATAACATAACATAACATAACATAACATAACATTATAATATGTCAGAAGGCTAACAAATCGAAGGAATTGTACTTTTCATGAAATGTGTGTAGAACGAGAAATGAACAAGGAGAAATTCTGTTGACTTGCTTTGGTGAAGAAGACAAGTAGATAAGGTACAGTAGGCAGATACAATTGCAGCTTGGTTTGAAGACAGGAGAAGTCTTTTAAGGGCTTTTTACACTTGTGTTTCTTAACCCCGGACTTTCTCTGACCCAGGACTATCATTAGTCCCGTACCAATTTTTTCAGCTTTTTACACTCGCCAATTAGTCCCGTACTATCTCTTGTCCGGGGCTAAGGAGAAAACTGACCTTTTTACACTCGTATTTCTTAGCCCCGGACTTTCCAAACCACATGAATATTCATAATTACGCTGCGTACTGTACACGTACACGCACGCACCGGCAGCACTTGATTACCTCGTTTCTGATTGGTCAGTGAGGGTCGGACTTCGTCTCCGTCGCTTAGCCCAGGATTATTTTTTCGTTCTGTTTACACTCACTTGCTTGGCACCGCAATTGCGGTGCTAGCACCGCAATTGCGGTGCTAACCCCTGCTATTTTGCAGGGCCAGATAGTACGGTACTATCGGTGGGGCTAGCCCACTTTGGCAAAAACGAGTGTAAACAGAAAGTGGGCTAAGGATAGTCCCGTACCAACGGTGGGGCTAAGGCCCCCCCTTAGCCCCACCGTTGGTCCGGGGCTAAGCAAAAATTTACAAGTGTAAAAAGCCCTTACGAAAACCGAATAACCACAAGCTACTAAAACACTAGAACTAAAGATTTGTTTTGTCATTCATGTGATATAAATCCCCTTGACTTCTATCCGTTCTTCCAGGACGGGACTGATAGCTCAAATTATATCATGTTGTTTAAATCGGAGATGTGTTTGATATGGCGACAATTTCATATCGAGTACATGTATTATTATCGAGCCTGAAGCTTCTGAAAGCGTGTCTTCAATAAGTAGCAGCCGAATACAGTACATCCTCCATTAGCTCACTAGCTACGCACGAAATAAGTATCGTTCATTATATACGTGGTTATTTTGTCCTTGAATCGCACTGGTTCACTTTCCCTGGGTATGAAATGACGCTTTTTACAACATTTTCACTTGGAAAAAGAAAATGATACTGCATGTCTTTTACAAGGGGAGTATAGGGGCGGAGACTGCGTGCGAGACTAACAGAGCGAGTAGGCAGAGCCAGGTGACCCCGTTTGACCTCAACTGGTTTCGACTGCGCGTCATTTGTAGTCACGACAACGGTGTCATGGCGTATCATACAACGTGGCCTCAGGTTCGCTGCACTCTGATTTGTTAATTGTCACGTGATATTATTTTACTAAGTTACTAAGTACCACACGTCAAATCATGTGTCCCGTAATAATGAGCCATGCGTGAGTGAAATTCTTCCGGTAAAAGTCTTGCACTGAATGCCATATATTAACGGACACATGGAGCGGAAATTATCTTAATTTGTAATTTTCTAATACCTGTGCCATTATCTTTTTTTTCCCTCTGGTAGTCCGCCGAAGCGATGATAACTGTGATGTGTGTTTAAAGGTAGGGAATCCCATTTGCACGCCTTAAATGAAGAGTTGTATAAATACAGTGGTATGTTGAAGAGAATATCATTTGAGAAACTCCCATAAAGTATTGAAAGTGGAAGGTAACATTTAGTACATTTTTTGGACGGTTAGATTTTGAATTGAATTGTTTTCGGGGCTCACCGTAAATTCCAGTACAGTACTAGGCTACCTTTGCAGACCCATGTACTGCATGTGTGTCCATCATGTATATTTTGTGAAGAAAGTTCATCAACACTTACAAACATTTCTATATACATTCTTACCACACACTCTATATGTTATTACATCAGCTCTTGTACTTTTAGATTTGTGTTTATAGATCACAAATACAGAAGAATGCAACAAAAAGGCTTAAGTGTGGCTGACACACAGAACTACTGAGTAGTTGAGTTTTGTACATTATTCAAATTTTAGATAACTGTTGACTTCCAAATGTCTAAGCAGTGGCCTAAGCAAGTCCCCTGAGATTCATATTTAATGTTTTGCTGCATTTTGGGAGGTCTGTAAAAGGTATCCCCTACCTTTAAGCTCGGTATACGCTCGCTGGTGGGTCATCAGGCCTGCATTTGAGCGACAAAATCTTCCACAACTGTCACAGATGAATTATTTTATGAATTGGTCTGATGTGATGCCTTGCATTGTCCCTTGCCTCGTCCATACACACTAGTATAACACATGGCTATATTTCATGAATCAGTGGAATTTGATGCTCTCTCACTTGAAGGAAACGGTCGAAAATGGTTTAAGACCTTCCACAGCTAATTCATAGTTGTTGCTCATCTATCTGCTGTCGGAACGGATTTGGGACTGTTTCAGAGACTAATGTAATGTCATTAAAAAAGTGCGATTCAAAGGCAATCAGAAATGATCAAAATTTTGTTCAAGCTCGAATACGTATACAGTGGCAGGTATCAGAGCACGTGTAAAATCAATTGGGATCTGCGCCTGTTTGCCAAAGGGAAATGGAATAACAACGCTTTTACTTCCTTTGAGGGTTTCCCAGATTTAATATGTACTTCGCAATAATAATAATAGTAATAGTAATAATAGTAATAATAATAATAATAATAATAATAATAATAATAATAATAATAATAATAGTAATAATGATAATAATAATAACAATGATAATGATAATAATGATAATGATAATAATAGTAATAATGATAATAATAATAATAATAATAATAGCAATAATAATTTCTATGCCTGCGTAAAATGGTAAGAATGTGAATAATTGTATGACTGTTCTGCAACTATGCTACAAGAGCTACAAGCTTCGTTTTCCAGGTGAATGTCACGCTCTCGGCTTTCCCAATGAAGTTGTCTCACGCCAGTTTCATTGGATACAGGACCGTCGTGTGTAACCAGGGAAACAGCGTTTAATGGCAGTCGTGAAATCAAAACAAATTGATTCTTCTTCATTACTCTCTCAAACTCTATGATTACCCCCTGCAGCTTGGTTACCAATTACATTATTAGGCAATGGAGGATTTGGAGGGCAGGTGTAGCGGGTTTGGGGAAGCAGGCTCCCCTCCACCCCTCAAAGATCCACCATTGTTCATGACTGCCGTAGTGTGGCGCTATTGCTCCCCAGAAAAGTAAGAGACTTGGATTGCAAACCCGACATTTCCCCATACCATGCCCACACCGAGCTTTGTTTCTTTTTCCTAAAGAGGGCGTCTCTGTAGAAATAAAACATCGGTTAGCATGCAAGAGGTCATGCATGTACATTGTAAAGCACAATCTCTTGAGAAGTTTTATATGGGTGCTCCACTTTATTATCTCATCTAATTGTCTCTTGTGGTCAAATGGGGAAGGAGCGGGTAGTATCTTTTCACAAAAATTCCCCACAACAAAATTTCGCAACATTCTTCTCTTCAAACCCAACTATTCCAAATAAAGCTTCCATGTTCATGCGTACGTCTTCCTAGCAGCAATTCTTATTGAGCTTTTTTTTTTTGTCTGTTTGTTTCTTTTTAGCGTGAAGAAATGCATAGAAGGGCGGCTAAGAAAGGTAAATACTATTATCAACAGACTGTGTACACACTCGGCACCTAATATCACCGGTATTCCAGTGATCCAAAATAGTCCGTAACCAAGAGCAACAAGAATAAGTGTACAGCTGGGTGGAGGCTGGCGTAGGCAAACTTGCCGACATGGTTAACACCTGGGTTAACATAGTACCTACTTAATACGATAAAAATGGAGCGATTTGTGCCGCAAATAAGTCAATATACTCTGTGAGGGGAGTTGTATCTCCTACGATTGCAATGTTGTCAGATTATTTGCTACCGATAAAAACTTACTTATTATGATGTAATGTTCCGAGAGAAAATATTAGATTAGATAAAGGGTGGTACAATATATCTGAAAAAAAAATGTAGAAAGGTGAAGTAGTTTGTGTTCTCATGAATATGTCACGCCTGGGACACTGGCCCTAATGCTCTTGTGAAATAATGATGATAAAATGAATAAGAAAAAAATCTAAAATCAAGTCTATGAAACTGGGGCTGATTGAGATGAATTCCTTGCCCCAATGCTTGCACGCCACTGTTGACAATTCTGTTGTCTCCGTCGTTATTGTCATTTGATTTTCGGTACTTTTGAGGAATAGAAAAAGAGTAATTTGTTGCTTTCAGGAATCAAGTAAACTAGGGTTGTGAGGCAGAGCCACATCAATCCATTTGATTTTGGTCTCCTGCATTTATTACACCCAGAATTGCTCAATTTGTCTCTTGAACAAATAGATGAAACCTTAAAGTTTGAATGTGCATAAAAATGACACCTGTTCGTCTTCACATTGCATTATCATGAAACTTTATTGTATACATTTAAGTCAATCCTGTACCTCTATTCATGTATTTCCATTATTAGATTCGAACATAATTTTTATTGTTCAACTGACTTTGTATTACACCCATGTATGAAAAAGAATGCAGAAATAAAATAAAATCAGAATCAAAATTCAGTCTCTGAATTGAAAAAAAAGTTGATATACTGGGAAGAAAGACATGAAGCAGCTAGAATCTTTCATATGCTTTAACTCATTTCTTTGTGTCTTATTTAACCCACATATCTATAAAATGCTCAATATCGACTAACAGGTAAAATAGATACGACACGTGTGGATACAAGAGGAAAAGTCACCGAGAGATGGCGCTAGTACATACTTGTAAAGGTGTTGACATGAAAGGTGAGAGGTGTCAGGTCAACCTGCACAAGAAAAACGCGATTAAGCTTGACAAAGATTCACTGTTAACCAATGGTTGAACTGTCAAACTAATAAATGAAAGAAACGAAGCGGGGAAACAGAAAGAGAGCCCAAAAAAAAGAAGAAGAAGAGTAGTAATCGACATTAAGGATGTAACGTCATTATGACAACTTTATATTGCGCTTAAGACCAAATGTTTCTAAACGCTTTACATAATAACCCTTTTAATTAATTTTTTTTCTCCTACTGATAATCTTACCGTACCCATGATGACACCAGACACCTTTATTGAATAAAATTATCGTTTACATTTGAATTCAGTCTGCCAAAAGGAGGACCACTAAATTAAAGCATCAAACAAACCCAATTGTCAACTGAAATTACCGACCGAATATAAAAAGTAGTGAGTGATTTATAAAGAAAAAATGTTATATAGCGGAATACATTTTTTTTTTTCGAATTTATGAGGGATATAAAAATTTGCGAAGGGTTGGGTTTTGTTGATTAAAGAGGAAAGTATGTGATGGTCTGTCTCTGTGTCAGACCAATGTTGTTTTGGTACATGGAGAGACGTGGTCCTCTGTCTAGGAAAATCTTGAAATGATTTGATTTGAATTTATTTCCCCTTTGTGTTCACAAAATGTAACTCAGTGGAGTTGCAATGAGTTAACTGAATTAAATGATAATGGTAATAGCACAGGATGTATATATTATGATAGGAGCAGGTAGCAGTTGATATAAGACGTAATGTTATTTTGTGTGAATACTGTACCCCGGAGGTGGTGGTAGAAGAAGTGGTAGTAGTAGAAGTAGCAGCTGTAGTAGCAGTAGTAGTAGTAGTAGTAGTAGTAGTAGTCAGGGCTGGCAGGGGGCCGGGGGGGGGGGGCATTTTTTGCACCCATACATAGGAATACATAGGATGTCACCACTTTGGGCCCCCACTTATTTTATCCTGGAAAAGTGGCACTAGAAAAAAAATAGAATGAATTGTTTGTAGGGCCTTTTTTGCGCTGAAGACCTTTTTCTTCTTCTTCTTCTTCTTCTTCTTCTTCTTCTTCTTCTTCTTCTTCTTTTCTTTTCTTGTTAGCTCGTGAAACCCGGAAGTGCCCCCTCTCCCCACTTTTGGAAACGTGGGGCCGGCCATGGTAGTAGTAGGGTAAAAGTTGAGGCGGTGGTAGCAGTCGTGATCATAGTGGCGACAGCAGTTGTAATAAAACGGAACAAGGCAAACATCATCGCTGCAAAGTTTGGATCGATATAAAGGGTACGAAAGAGGCTTACAAAGTTAACACATCTAGCAAATGTCTATAGTGATTATAAGACCATCACAGTAAAATGGTGGATCATCTCCGAATTCCAAGATTCGGAGGCAGACAACTAGTGCTTGGAATGGGTATGTATCGTGGATACGTGTTAGGGGCAACGTGGTTTTTCAACGCATGGGGGCGGCCTCCTGTTTATACGTGTGGCCAGTGCCGACCCACCAAAGCACATCATGTCCACGTTGTGCTGCAAATGAGTTTATTTCCGCATCGCTGTGTCTGGGGAAAACCCCCTTTTGCGCGAGATCACACAACGTGCTTTTCACGTTGCGCTCTGTTTCCGAGTATTTGGTGGTTGTTCTTCGTAATCACAGCGACGCGTTTTTTTTTTTCCTACGTCAACGTCAATCTGCAGATTTTAGATTTCTACAAAGCTGAATTAATCTGTCCAAATATATTCAGTCAAACTGAAAGCTTAATAGAATGTCGATAAAACTTATTACACTTATTACAAGTATAGGGAAGACGTACTCGTCAGCCACAAACGGGACAGTCCCGAGTGACTGCAGTATTTATAGTCTGTCATTTTCTTCGTGATTATTTCTTTTGTTGGGTTGAGTTTTTTTTCTGCTCTTTTGTCTTCCTGGCCACGGGAAAGAGCTTGATTTTACGTGATGTATTTGGTTAAAGATACATTCTTAGAAGTGAATTGCCTTTCCTAACATTATCCTTTACGATCAAAATATTCCTATAATAATACTTTTTGAATGGCATCTTCAAAATGAAAATGGCAAGGGGAAACCATACTACTAAGGCGGACAAAGCGTAAATGCCAAGTAGGCAGTCAATCCCTCTCCCGGCCCTGATTTCATACATTCCTCATATTCAGCATTGCACAGAATATGTTGGTCGGAATATCCAAGCTAAAATGCGCTCATGAACCAGAGCATGTGTGATTTTCCCACAAGAGATTTGTTATCCCTCAGAAACCATGGTAACGATCGTCATAAAACAAGTGTTATTTCCTTTCTCGCAACTCAGCCGCCGAAAAGGCAGTCGTTGAAATTTGGGGAATGAGGCAGGACAAAAGTCCCATAGGATGCTGTCTCCCAAAGCAGATAAAATCCCTGATGGCATAATCATGTAAAGCGGACAATTTTGAGCATGTAACGTCATCTGCAAGAGTGTTATAAGGCCTACGCTCCTATTCAAGTTTTGAGAAAAACACCAGCTCTTTGTTTCGTATTTTTGTTTCGACTTGTTTTCTTGTTTACACTCTCAGTTTTCTTCAGTTTACACGAATGATTACAGGGTAAAATCACTCGATATTGGACAAAAAGAGAGTATGACAACATTTGTTGACGTAAAGCGCTTAAAAGGACCTTCTGAGTCTTTACAGTTCTGAATCATCATAGTTATAACAGCACGGCAGGATATCCATCAGGGCCGTTTTTATCTCAAGCTTCTTAGAAAGACTACTATTGCTTGCCCTTGACGATTGATTACTCAGGAGATACATAGAAATTAGACATACAAATGTACAGACAGTACTAGACACACTTGACTATTAAAGAGACATCTAGGAGATAATACCTGCGTATTAAATTGTGCTCTGCTGAATATATCCTGTTCATATTCATAGCGAGAAGTAACAGATCAGCCTTGAATGTATTTTGTCTGTGCGTATGTTTGTGTGCGTGTGTGTGTGTGTGTGTGTGTGTGTGTGTGTGTGTGATAGTGTGTGTGTGTAGGAAGAGGACGGAGAGCTACAGCTTCTACATCTACAAAGTTCTGCAGCATTTCCTGTCAGCTTTTTACGGCAATAAATTTTTTGTTTGAGGTTGCACTTCGTAAAGTTTGTGAAGAGAAAACACAAGTGGCATATAGCAGAGGTTTGTATAAAATGTAAAACTTTAACATTTTCCTTTCTTCTCATCTATTTCTAAAGGAGTGGAGAAGCCACGAGAATTTGTTTGGAAAAAAAAAAGAAGGTAGTTCGTAGTCATACCATGGACCACGGTCATAGCATAACACGATGCGTGGGAACACTGAGTTTCTATGGCGTGAATGAGATAACGACTCCACTGATACCTGGGTGAGGAATGTCACGCATGTTGAGTGCTTCTTGAGAACAGGGAGAAATAGACCGGTTCTGTATTTTCAAATTTTATGCATGCTTTATTTACAAAAGTTGCCCTTAACAACCACAAAGCTTGCCCAAGGCCTGCCCTACCTTGCAACAACTAATGCCCCAGTCACATAGACATCCTGGATCACCCCGGACCACCCCGGATCTGATCCGGGGAGAGATCCGTGTTGACGCCGGGAGGCCACCACGGCAACTTTTGGAGGTCAAAAACATCCGGCGTCATCCGGGGATTGCCGTGTTGGCAGAGCAATCCGGGGTGGTCCGTGTGGCTGCCGTGTAGATGCCGTGTTGATCCGTGTAGCTGCCGTGTTGAGCCGTGTAGATGCCGTGTTTGTCCGTGTAGACGCCGCGCTCTTCCGGCCTTATCCGTGTAGCTGCATTATGCCCCAGTCACATATAACCACGGATGCTCAAGGATCTACACGGTGATCCGGGGAAATCCGGGGACGTCCGGGGAGATCCGGGGAGATCCGGGATTTGTACACACGGTATCAACACGGCAGATACACGGATAAGGCCGGAAGAGCGCGGCGTCTACACGGACAAACACGGCATCTTCACGGATCAACACGGCAGCTGCACGGATCAACACGGCATCTACACGGCAGCCACACGGACCACCCCGGATTGCTCTGCCAACACGGCAATCCCCGGATGACGCCGGATGTTTTTGACCTCCAAAAGTTGCCGTGTTGGCCTCCCGGCGTCAACACGGATCTCTCCCCGGATCAGATCCGGGGTGGTCCGGGGTGATCCGGGATGTCTATGTGACTGGGGCATTAGGGAAGTCCTGCTTATGGAACTTTGATAATGAGGGAACAGGTGAATGAAAAACTTTGAGCTGCGTTCAGACGGAGGCAGTTTTTGTCGGAGTAACTTCGGAGGAAGGGTCGGAGGAAGGTCGGAGGAAAGGTCGGAGTAGTGCCCGTGTGAACAAGGTCGTGGTAACTTCCTCCGGTCGGAGGAACCTCCGGTCGGACGACCTCTTCCTTCGACCAAGATACTCCTGAGTTTTTTTCAGGAGTATCTCGCTACCACAACTAGCCGGTCGGAGTAAATTGCCCTTGCGGACAAGCCCTCGGATTATAGACCTTACAAACCTTATACGACCTAGGTAAAACTTCTGGAGTCAAATGCGAGTACACGTGCGCGTGCAGTACAATTCTAATCTAGTAGATAGCGACTGAGAAGCTAGCGCTCAGAAATTTTCATCAACAAGAATGGAGAAGATAAATGCCGCTGGTAAAAAACAATGGTATGGTCGACGAGCGCGGCGCTACCACTTCCGGAAGTTACACCGACCCTCCACGGTGATCCCCACGAAGGCCGTGGTAAATTGGTCGGAGTTTCTTCCCACGACCGTCGTGTGGACACAGGGTCGTGGTAAGATAAGCATAAATTTGAATTCTAAGTGCTGCGCCATAAAATTTCACTCCGACTAGAAATACGTCTGAACATGGCTTAGATAGGCTGTGGCAAAAGAAACATCAATAAATTGTAATATATTACAGGAATGGTCCATTCCAAGACTAGTAGATGAATGCTGATTAGACCAGGGAGGTGTTAGAGAAGGAGAAGAAACAAGAATCTCTCACTTCTACCCATGCTCCGTGCAGCCGAGAAGTTATGAGCTCTACCGCAGGTGTTAATGAATTTATTGCTTTGACAAAAGACAACACTTTTGTTAAAATATGCAACATTCCTAAAATACAACATATGCCAGCAGCACTTCGCTGTCCCCAGCAACAAAACAGTAACTGTGGGTTTAGTGTGCAAAGAATACAGGAAGGAAATTAGTAAAAAATCGAACTTCTTTAACTGTAAAATGCTACTATACACGCAGAAATACGCATTGGCCAATAATTACTGAATTCGAAGGACTTAACATTCAAGTGCTAAACCTGACGAACAATATGCACAAATGTGAGCAAGATGGTTATATGTAAACTTTTTAATGAGATATTAATAATCTTCTTCTTTTTTTTTAGTACATGGGTATTAATAACATGGAGATTTCAAGAAACACATTCTTGAAGCCCTGTCACACTTTCCGGGCAAGCCTTGCGTGCGATTTGCGAAGAACATTTTATTTTGCTACCCGGAGGTCCCCGCAGATGACCCGCACATGACAGTACCTAGAACGTATCTCGCTCGTAGTTGCCCGGAGTTGCGCACGCAAATCCTATTTACCCGCAGCCAAGTTTAGGCCCTGTCACACCTTTCCGGGCAAGCTACGCCAGCTTGTTGCGTGTGGGGATTTTCCAGCATGCAGGACAATTTTTGCAGGCGGACAAGGATTTGGGCGAGTTTCGCGTACGTCTTACCTGCTGAACCCGTGCTTCTTATGTTCTACTTACGTGTATTCCGTGTGACCTGCGTGTCAGGCACATGGGTGGTGAGTGAGGGCTGACAACTCGGTGAAGGAATTCTTCTGAAGGAATTTGATATACGCAGAGGTCCCACGGAATGTCATTATCTTGGCCGCAGCTGACTCTCAACTAACCAGCAGAAAGGCGGAAACTACTGATCCTCAGCATGCACTCGCTTCCGGTGCATATAGGCATAGATCCACGGGCAACTTACGTAGGCCTACTTCAAGCGAGTCAACTGCCTGTGACTTGCGACAGCTACGGGCCTCACTGGTGTTTTGCGTGGACCTCTGCGGGCAATCCCCGGAAAAGTTTTGTCATGCTCAAAACTCTGCAGCGGGTAAATCGGACTTCCGTGCGCACCTCCGGGCAACTACGGGCGAGATTCGTGCTAGGTACTGTCAGGTGCGGGCCAACTGCGGGGAGTTCCGGGAAGCAAGAATTTGTCCCCGCAAGTCAACCCGCAAGGCTTCCCCAGACACGGTGAGACAAGGCCTTGAGCATGCTCAAAACTTGTTCCGGGTGAGTAGCGGGGGGGGGGGGGGTTGCCCACAGAGGTACACGCAGAACACTAGTAGGAGGCCCTTAGCGGCAGCACCTTGCAGGCAACTCCCACGCATTTACTTGGCAGCTGCAACTGCAGCTGCAACGCAGGTACTTCGCATTCCCCGTATGTCGCTTGTAACTGAAAACGGATCGGCTTCGAAGCTCTCACGCAGGTCACACGGAATGCACGCAAGTAGAAGGTAAGTACGTAGAACTCGTCTATACACAGCAGGTAAGATGCAATTGCGAAACTCGCCAACATCCTTGTCCGCCCGCAGAAAATTCTCCTATACGTGCTGGAAAATCCCTACTCGCAACAAGCTCGCGTAGCTTGCCCGGAAAGATGTGACAGGGCCTTTAGTATAGTTGTTCAATACAAGATTACCACCAAGTTCCATACAGAACTTCAGCATTTCCTCTGAAATACATCTTAAAATTACATTCCTTTCTTATCACCTCCCTGATTAGACTCTATATGGACTTGTTATTTGTTGAAAACATGAATGCACCTAATCAGAGGGTGTGGACTCCTCTCATTTTTCTTCTTTTTATTTATTTTTGATGGAAAACTTGAAGGGAAATATCCATGTCGTAGATAAAAGCTAACTGATTGGTCTGATTTCTATGTCCAATTTTTTGCCCTTGTTATTATGAACTATAATTTATGTATCATTTAGCTTTATTAAGAAGGGGGGATCAAAGTGCTAACAGATAAGAGTACTTGGTAGTCAGATAATGAATTTTGTTTTGAAGGCTCGTTGAACTTGTTACAATGGTCGTCCATCATGGGTTAATTCTACGACAAAATGTTGTGAGGCGTGTGCTGTGTGTTTGGAGTGCTGTGAGTGTGAATGTTACTGGATGAGAATTGTCGGTATATAGGGTTCACTTGTTTCTATCTTGAGTGCTTATTTTCAGTTTGCATAAGCTCGGAAATTGTGATTCCTTTTTCGTGTATTCAGTTGGGAAGAAATTTCGAAGAAAAGATTTTTTTTACTTCTGTGGAGTATACAGTTTATACAGGATATAATTTATGTATAGCATATGAATAGAATGTGACCTAGTACATTTTTGTCTTTAAATGTAAAAGGAGTAAGGGATAAGTTTAATTTGTTGATGTGAAATTTTTAAATCCCTTACAAAAGATAAAGATGGAACGCAAGTGGTTTTTTTGCAGAAATTAGATATTTGTATATTCAGCGTGTATTGTTACTTTTTATAGGAGGGGATTTTGATCTGATAATGAATTGAAGTGTAGATTATGTGGGACCAAGGAAGATGTTTAAAACTGTATTTAATGAAAATTTGATGATTTCGTGAGTAGATATCATTAGATATATGGAGGAAAAGAAATCCAAACAAACAGCAATTTACGTTCAGACAAAAGTGATCTGTCATATATTTTGGGTAAATTGGGAAAAGTAAGTGGTTTATCAGTTCATGAAGAGGTTTTCTGTGGATGGGCAAGGACGCATGTAGAGAAACCCATATAACCTTTAATGGGAAAATAATGCGCACGAACTTAAAATTTTAAGGGCTTATTTTTCTAAAGATGCTAGAGTAAAGAATGATCTGAATTGTAAAGAAATAGAACGAACAAACAAAAAAAGATATTATGATGGTGGAAAGAGCGTGATTTAACACTTATGAGCAAAAGTAATTTGTTAGGAAAAACGTATGCATATTCAAGACAGAATTATGTTTCATCACTTACAGCGTTTCCTCAATGGATATTCTTCTCAGATCTGGATAAGATAATTTTGGAATTTTTGTAGAATGGTAAAGATCGTGTAAAAGGGAAGATCATTTATCAAGATTATGCTGAGGAGGACCTCGAATGATAAATTTCAAGTTGTTGAAACGTGAAAAGAAATCTGGATGGAAAATGTATTTCGATTATTGTTTCCTAACAGTGGGAGGAAGATTCATATTTTTAAGTGACTATAAGTGGTCCAAATTGACGCTGACAAACCAAATCGCACCTTTTTTTTTTAAGGCAAAGTAGGAAAAGGAGAAATGTAAAAATTTTAAGGATGGAACAACGAACCAACGGGTATTCAACAATATGAATATTTGTGTAAAGGGAGAGAGTATTTTTATTGTGTGATTTATATGAAACGGGTATTTACAATGCACATCACATCTTACAAAGAGATCTCATTAAACCCGTTGCTAGGCTTCCGACTTTTTGTGAGATAATGAGAAACGTCTTATGAAATATCAAAAAACATACAATTCTAAGAGGAATTCAAAGTTTATTTGATGAAAAACCGGTTTTGAAATGGCTGAGATGCCTGAGATGTCCAAAGTCCCTGGAACAGAAAAAGTTCAATCTCGATAATGACATTTATTTTTATTCATTTGTCTATCTATTCACTTTGTTATTATCTTTTATTTTTGTATGGCAAAGAGTGTGAAAATACGTTGTCTTTCAATGATATGCCATATTCATGAAGCACTAATCGACTATGTTACGACATCAAAATACAAAGGACGCTGTGACTTTACTCCTGTACGTTCCCTCCCGTTATTGTTTTATACCGTCGAATATTACGTAGAGTAACGATATCTGTTTAATCACTATGAATGAATGCCAAAAATATATGATATCTATATGGATTTAGTGAACAATTCAACATGTTTTCATTTTCAAGCAGAATAACATAACACTTGATTTACCTCTTTCAGAAAGCAGGGGAAGTAATATTACTCTCAACATTTTACGTCAGTAACAAGTCGAGGGATTTTTTAAAACAGAAATTTGCGGAATTCTCTTCATATTTCCTCTATGTCGTTGTCCTGCAGTGACGTCACGAACTGTTGTAGTTTTCTCATCCAGGGATGGCGGCACCAAAACTTTAAGATTCATAACCTTTGAACGGATTTCACTGATGTGTTCTACTATCATTACCTACTGCATTCGATCAAACCACATGTACACCCGTATATTTGGGTCTTACTCCCCTGCAATTAGTGATACGTCATGTCCGACGCGATTGAAATCTTTTCCCTTAACGGTCGTAACTTTTTTAGCCCACGTTTGATAATGAAGATCTCTTACAGTAATTTTTATATAATATTTTCCATCCGAAGTGAACTTTGGTGGAGTCCATGTAGTGCTCACTTAAAAGGTTGTTTTTGTGGCTGGTCTTAAGTGTGTTCAGATAGTCCATAGTCCTTGTACCCAGGGAAATCAGGTTTAAAGGCAGTATACCAGTTTTGTGACTCCAGAAAATGCATTCGTAATGCTGAGGAGTAGGCAATTGGTCGCTTACTAGCACGTACAGAACTTAGACCAGGATAACGAGCAATCAGCCCTCAAGTTTTATTTAAATTCTTTGCTTCTGTCCTTCCTTCCCCACTCTTCTTCCTTTGTTGGTTCCCTCCCCCCCCCCCCCATCCTAAGTCTGCACAAAAGAAGTTGTTCCATGGTAATTTGCTCATTTCTTTGTGTTTGTGTTTGTGTGTGTGTGTGTGTGTGTGTTTGTGTGTGTGTGTGTAGTGTGTATGTATGGGGGTACTATCAATTTGCAATTATCGCATTAAGATGACAGACATCCTTTTTTTTCTCACATAAATTGGAATTGATGCTACTGTTGAATTCTGTGATTTTCATATATTTGTTTAAATATTTTGAAAATATTGTGACTTATACACTACGCATTTCTTTTGTAGATTTTTGTTCCAAATATACATGTATCATTACGCATGATTTCCAAGAAAACTGCTAAAATGAAATAAAACTGAGACTGAAACTAAATAGGCCTAATATGTGCGTGAGAGCAATGTGGGTAGGTGTATAATGCATGTGATTTACACAATACATGTAGACTGCAGGTCAACGATATTATTTTTCATTATCTTTTGTGAACCGAGAAGCTCTTTTGCTTACTGTGTCTTTTGCAATGTACCTTGTTTTCTTCATACCGAAACCAACATAAATGAACATGATAAATGTATATTATTATCTATCTCTATTATCATTTGTCTCTACCTTATTGTCATTATAAGTGGTGATACTGATAAATGTGATGTGTATTAATATCCTCGATATCATTGTCACATGATTATGTGAGTACTTCTGCTGTCTCCATCTGCTCTTGCGTAGTGTTGGAATTTTCATTTTTGGTAACACTAAAATTGTGATGAAAGAAATATTATATATGCTATATTCCGTAATATAAAGATATATATATATATATATATATATATATATATTTTTTTTTTTTTTTTTCAATTCATTTTTGTTCGGTTTTTGTTTCCGTGCTTAATTGTTTGTTAACACATGCGTGTCCTATAAGCAAGGCGGGTATTCAAATTTCTCTAACATAAATGACGTATACAGATCATAATGAGAGTTTTGCCTCAGTCAACAGTGGACCCACTTCATAACGAGGTGTCCGAGGCATCAAATGTGACGTTATTGTGACAATCCTCTAGAATTTTACAATAATGTGCCTAAATGAACCTTTTCTGAGTGTGTGATATCGGACTTCCGAATTTGTTTCCAGTTCACAAATGAAGAGCGAATAAGGCCGAACTACATGACACGATAAATAAGGCCAACCTAGTCAACAAACAAGCGTTGAAATAATTTTGTACCCCGTCGTATACGTGGCTCCCATCGAGTGAGCCTTGACTGCTCCCGGTACAATACGGTAAGGCAGACATTATGTCAATATCACTACGCAGCCCTCACTGAGTACTTGTTAATATTCAACGACTTCATGCGGCTCAGACATGACTAGGGATAGGGATAGAACAGGGCAGCCGATACTTGCAGAAAGTCAAGTGCATAACATTTTGTCTGATCGTTATGACCTGATAAACAATGATTATGTGATAACGTCAAGAAGATTGTCAAGGCTTGTTTGGTTTACGCGCTTGATCACAAGAAGACAAGCACCTTAAGTGACCATCATCGTTATTATTTTTGTTTACCATAATATGGTTAATTCTTGTTATGTTTATGTTTTGTGTTTCTTTGTTGTTATTTGTACTACCTTTGTATTTTTTAACTCAGCAGTTTGTTTCATTTCTGTATCTTTAAATTGTTCTGTTTACGTCAACTATTATGTTCTTACTGCCTCTCTAAATGACAGCCTTTCCGCTGATAGGGGACTTTTAGATTCCATGACTAAATAAAATACATGTATAGATATAGACAAACAAGCAGACAAACGCGCCTATTCAGCTCGTTGATGTGTAAGCAAATTACGTTCCAAACCACTGATATTACCAAGGCCAATATCTTCTAATTCACCTATATTTCTTCCATATCTTGACCCCATGATGTCAAGCTAGGACCGAGATATTTTAATGAAATTAAATACACAGGCAGTTTAGAATCATAATATCCCATGTGTTTTACTCATGGATGTTGATGTTCCAGTCGTCGTGATTGCCTTGATACAAACGGATAATCATCCTTCCTTCTCCCACAGCTGAAAATCAAATGCATAGCTCCTAATGAAGAGTATGTCACGTCCAAAACCAAGGTGATAGATGATTATTTTGCCTGAAAATTTCACGGAAGAAGTTTGTGTGTTACACTTACCTCTTTGAAGAATGGCGAAGCCCCCAACATCAGACGCTTTGGGTGCAGACGACTGGCTTCCCTGTTTATCGTCACTCTGGATAGCATCATCACTGCCAGTAACACCAGAGAACAGATCATCAGTCTTCTCCTTCATGAACACGTCGTCAGGGTAGGCGGGCACGGAGTAGCGCCGCTGAGTCGACTGGGTTGATACCATACCGCCATGGCTGCTACCCAGTGGTGGGGGTGACAAGGGGCCCGCTCCAGTCAGCGTACGGTAGGGCAACCTGCTGGCATGGGCGGACGGTACGGTGTACGGCCTTGTGGTACGATTTTGCAGCAGTTGCCTGATGGTTCCAGAGGCGCCGCCACGAGGGTGCCTAAACCCATACATCCCGCTTAGTGTTGGTGACTGGGGGCGAAACGCGGGATATCTGTGGTGGCCTATGAATGCTTGAGAAAGCACGGACGTGGTGGCGGCACTTCCTGATGAACCGGAGCAAGAAGCTGTCTGACCGGTACCTTGAGATGAGATGCTTGACAAGTGGGGCGCCTGTAGCACGCCCTTGATTCCTGCATGTTTGGCATGACGGTTCGCTCCTTCCTCTGGTGCAGAGTTGCGGCGCTGAAGTGGCTGCAGTTGTCGTTGAGGGAAATGTTGATCTTGACGATGTTGTGGTTGTTGTTGCTGTTGTTGCGAGTCCCTATCTTGACTCTGCCTTGGTGCTGTCTTCGGGGAGCCAAGGTGCTGAAGCCTTTTCATGACGGCCTGAAGTTGTTGGTGATAGGATATCGGGTTTTGCCGAGGGCCAGCAGCTGCCTGCGAAGTGGGTACCCCTGGTGTAGCACCTGGTGAGGAAGGGATATTCGCGTTCATCTCCGAACTGACTACTCGGGTTGCCGAGGGTGTCTGGAAGCTGGATGGCGGGAACTGGAAAACAGGATAAAGGTTCCCTGAGGCTTGGTGACGTCTTGAGTCAATCTGGGATGAAGCCTGGGCGGCAGAATCATCTGAATGCTGCCTACTCCTGGCATGGGTGTGTTGTCCAGAATGATCCGAGTCTGTGAATGCAGCATAGACAAAACACACTGTGAAAGAAATTCCCATTTCAACTTGATATTCATACTTTATCACTTCATTCGTTAATTCAAATAAGCAAATTGCCCTATGGAAATATTTACTTATCTATCATGATTTTTCTCTCCTGGCTTCGCTTCGGTTGACGCGCTTTTTTACTATGTTTATTGTGTACACAGGTGACCAGATGGTGAACTTTGCAGAATACATCTTTAGGGTTCTTAACATGGTGTAGTCAGAATAACATTTTTTTTTTTGACAGCACCATACGTTCCTCCTGACACGAGGTAAGAACTTTGAGACCCATCTGCCGATGTGGGGAAAATATGTTCGTCTTCAGATGGTTACAAAGAAGTCAGTTTTTCCCTTTATGTAAAAAAAAAAAAAGAATATCAAACTTATCGTTATGTCAAAATTATGTAGGTAATAATATAAGACACTCTATATATTCGACGACATAATTCGTTTCTATTGCTCATAATTCTGTTATAGTAGGACTGAGATTGCTGTCAATGCTGTCAATAAATTCCATTTGTTGAGTGACAAGGCTGTTAAGGTAAAGACAATATAACAGTGTATCATGGGCGACGTGATGGGCGTGAATGTCACTTTCAACAGATACTGGCCGGTCAACCATAGGTTGTCCTGTCGTTCCGCGTCTAGCACGTGTTAGTGCCCCGCAGATACAGTTTCAGAAACTAGAGGTGGGCGACACTCGAAGCAATTCCCTTCATCGCATGGGTGATGGAGTAGTGGCGGAGTGTTGTTACACGAAACAATAGATTTACTAAGCTCGAAAATGAAAAACAAAACGAAACAACAACGTGTAATAGAAATTAAAGTTCGACTCCACATCATGTACCAGTCGACTTTAAAACAATATAGTCAAGACATACGGCTTCTTATACGGAATAAGTTTCATGAAAATCGGACGAAAAAAAAAAAATAGAAAGCTACGGGGGAATGGAGGGGGCAATGATGTCGAACCCTCACACCTCCAATCTCCCATTGGTTTACATCCCAAATATCTTAAACATCTCCTTTTTTGTAGATGATTCAGAAACAGCAACCATTTCCCTTTAAAAATTACCATTGGTAGCTTACAGCTAAGACTATAGAATGCAATATTATATGAAGAATGCATCTAATTTTCGATGATTTCGTGTCAACAAAGAAAAGTCAGTGAAGATAAAGGGAGACACGTATCAGCTGATGACATCATCACGTATTCACTCTATGCCCTTTCGACTGAAAACACTGAGTAGTAACAATATGAGGAACTAATAACTTTCTGATATGTAAGATCAGATTTTGATTAAACTTGTACCATTCTATTCGCTTAACTGTACTTACTAAAACCAAGTTGCACATCGAGTGTGGAGTGGCGCTTTAAAGGGGAATGAAACCCAAATAAACATGTGGATCAATTGAGTGAATTCAGCAACAAGAGCAAAACACAGAGAATTTTGAGAAAAATCGGACAGTCCTTTCAAAAGATATGAATTTCTAATATGGCAGCTTTCACTGGATGAGAACGCTACAACACTTTGTGACGTCAAGTATAGACAAATGTATAGAGAAAATAACAGAGAATTCCACGAAACGTCATTTCTATGAAAATTACATATTCCCTCCGGCTTGTAACTGACATAAGGTAATACCCCCAATAGTACGCTTTCTGGCAGAGGTAAGTCTATATGTGCTCACTCATAAGGCTAGAAAAGTGAAAATATGTTGAATTTATATTCATTTTCTTTATATCGTTTTACATAAGTGACATCACCAACTCTGGTAGTCTTCTCATCCATTGATCTTGGCAAAAAAACTTCAAAAATCCAAAACTTTTGAACGGATTGTCCGATTTTCTTCAAAATCGCTGCTGTGTTCTCCCAACATTGCTGCATTCTCTCGATATTGACATGGACATTTGGGTTTCATTCTCGCGATCCTTTTTTAGTAGGACTGGGGAATTACGTGTCCTTCTCTAAAGTATACTGAGTATACGTATAGAGTGTATTTTAAGGTCAACGGTTAGCATAAAAACCGACAACAACGACGCATACACACACACACACACACACACACACTATATATATATATATATATATATATATATATATATATATATATATTCATATATATATTTACATGTAACGTATATATTGACATATGTTTTGACATATTGACAAACATACGTTATTTTGTATATGGCGCATTAGCAGTTGTGAGGTACACGTGGTCCAACATATGAGAAGGAAAAAATCTTTACGATTGCATTTATAAAAATCAGAGCTTGGAAATATTTTACGTATTCAAAACCCAAACTTACACACACAGAGAGTGTGTATGTAACACTTCTCAGCCCGTGGTCATCCTGAATGTCTTATAGTATTTGATGACTGCGCGAAATTAGAAGAGCGTGGGACGATCTATATGACTTTGGATATGAACGACATAAGAGCTCAGAATTAATAAAGTACAGAAGATAATGAATTTTAATTGCAATATCAATGATTCAATGAAATAGAATCTGAGTAAACGCCCCCTTTTTACAGCAATGTATCATTTAATTAAATTTAGACAGACACAGTTGATAAAAATGATGGAAATCGTTTGAACTCACTTTCACTTTTCGCAATGGGGAGTGAAAGAGGTATCGGTTTTAGGTCAGTGGGAGAAGGGACTAAATACCTGCTTATAGTCATAGGTAGACCTGAATGTCACCATCATTCTCCGTTTCTATTTTCCTTCCTGTTTGCCCTACTACACGTATTAGATAATAGCTTTGCGTGTTAGCAATGTGTTGTACGATAAACATTTTATAGTTCAATAGACACAATCGAACTTCCGCTTTTCAGAATTGTGAGACGTCTTCTGTTCAAATGGTTTTACTCTCCGAGTCTTCATTTGTGCGATGATACGCTCTTTGTTCTTCCATTAACACTCACAAACTCGGTGATGCTATGCCTCCAACACATGCAACAATGATTTAATCTTCATTTTCTTTTGAGGGGAAAAATGAGCAAAGAAATGGGGATTCCATCGGAAAATTTATAGCTATAACTTTCCCTAGTCCTAGTGATCAGTTATCCTGCTAAATTGTCACTCCTCTACTGAACATAAAATAGAAAATACACAAACATTTTCAGCATAAATCTTCTTCTCCTCATCTCATAAATGTCCTCTTTAATATTCTCCAAGCTATCCGATGATAATTTCAGTATTTGTCGTAACGGTTGTACGTACTTCACAGCTGTAAATAGTAAACTACTCATCGCTACAGGCAATGGCTTGGCACGTACGTCTCGTCGGGAAATGACTCTCAGTATCAACAAATAGTTTAGAGTCTGAACAGTAACAACAACAAAACTGCCGCATATTATCAAAGCCAGTACGTCCCCTTCATTCGATCACTCGATTTCGAAACTAAGCTGGGATTTCGACGTCTAAACTGTCTGCTTTTTATTTCCCTATTTTCATATTGAATAGATACTCGTATAAATAGTTGTTCCAAAAGCTGCCATGGTGTAATGACCCCACCCTGACTAGACGACACGCCTTTCATCCTGGCAGGCAATCCCGTCTCGCTAGAGAAGCGAAACCGAACCCAAGCTGTGCAATCCAACAACCAGTTGAATATGACGACCGTTGTACACTGACATAACTGCACAAATTATGAGTGACGAGTTTCGATCTCTCACAACACTCCAAACTATTCTATTTTTAGATCAGCGAAGTCATTCACTATTTATCGTACAATACAATACCACTTACTAGCTGACAAGGTCTTCCACGCAATTTAGGTTCAGACAGTTGCATTAGCATTATCATTTCTCTCTCTGTATATATACTAGTAATACGTGCGCGCGCGCTTGTGTGTGTGTGTGTGCGTGTGTGTGTGTGCGTGTGTGCGTGTGTGTGTGTGTGACTTCCTGACATTATTTTGTCACCAGGTGAAAAGTGATTCGTATATTCATGCTTATATATATGATATATCAAACTTTCATATGTTTCAAACAGTGATATAGGTCATCTTATCCTAATTTAATGAAGTGACGACATCGTCTCACAACTCTCCCATCACTTTTTTAAATGTCGATATCTAGCACGCCATGAACTTCCCCATGAAAACAGTCGAAACTTTACTTAATCGATATTATTTTCTCTATAGAATATTTGGATGAAATGATAATTTCTTGTGATTTGCTTCACTTTCTAAAGTGGAAATAAGTAAGCATCAATACGACAGTGTATAGAATTGTATGTCTGTACGTAGATAGAAGAAGTGAGAAGAACCGAATGAAGGTCATGCTGTTCGTAGTTCAATGCTTTCGTAAGTCCGTAAGCAGTGAATTCGTTTATCTATCGAAGTTTGTCACAACATGAATTCAGTGACTTGGCATATGATGGTGTTTGCCGAGCGGGTGAGGGACAGTGACGCCATGCAGTTCACTCGCGGGTGTGGTTGTGGAGTGGCGTGTTGGAATGGGACTCCATTGTATGCCCAGGGAGGTGGCCTCCCTGGTATGCCTATATACGATAGCAACACGTTAATAAGGGATAGATGGGTATTCGGTATACCGTGCAACTAAATTGTCTTGACAATGCCTGAGGTCGGGTTACCAAGAGGCACTTCGATGTCGTGAATACAGAGCATTGTAGTATGGCAAAGAAGAACTTACGAGCCATCATGGGCTTCTCTTGACGACCTCGATAGGTGCGTCGTGCCTCAGTATTCAGAGGTATCTGCCAAGTAAGATTATTCACTGACCTGTTTGGTCGACTGGTATGACGGTGATTGTGACGAACGACTTCGGATCGACAAGATAGTGTCATCTCGGTTGGGACCGAGTTGACTTTACAGCCTGTGCTTCTCCTTTGAGGTGCCCTATAGTCATCGTGTGGACTCACATGTCACCTGCGCATGAGGTGCCATCTGAACGTTTGATATTTGATATTCCGACATAGCATTCAAGTAACTGTGAAATCTTTGTCATTTCCAAAGATTTGATATGCGATGCATGAAAGAATCATTCGGCTCCGCCGCCATAATAACCCTTATGTACTAGGCCTTGTCATGACTTGGGTTGCAGTCGCATGTTGCTCGCCCAGTTGATCAATTGTAACAATTGCGTATGAAAAATAAATGCAGAAATAGCATCAATCAATCAATTAATCAATCAATCAATAGTAAATTACTCAACATTTGAAAATGCTTCATTTTTTCAATCAAAAAATCGAAAGTTACTTGTCATAGTGCTTGTAATGGTTTGGTGCTTTCCACTTTACTGCAGAATGTAAATGTAAAATCTTTTGTCATATAAATTTATATTGATGTAAAAAAAACCGAACTCAATGTATTAACCAATTCCATACCTGGAATCATAAGCTTCGGCAAATACCTGCCATCAGTGATCTAATTATTTGCATTAACCAAGAAGCTACGTTCTAAAAATCCAAACCCTACATGGAGTATGAATACTTGTTGGTGTTTCGAGAAGGAATCATTTCAGTTTGTATGTTATTACCCGTCTTGCTAAACACTAAATGCTATATGTAATCAATTTGCAGACGGCTGGCTAAGTATTCCACCAGACGACTGGCTCAGTATCCCACGAGACGGCTGGCTCAGTATTCCACCAGACGCATGCAACTCCGAGAGATACACACGGAGTTTGCAAAAAGCGACATCGTACCAGGGAGGTCACCTCCCTGATCGTACTCACTCCGCTTCCCTCCCGATACGCGAAGAGTGTCGGTTTTTCCATGCACCTTGTCTGAAGCTTGATATGAAGGGTCATCGAATTGCATACGCTGTCATCATTGTAGATACATTGTTCCTCTTCATTTTTGAAATGTCATGAAATGCGACTCTCAAAACATTCGTCGCGCGAGGGTTATGGGTTCGATTCCCACAAACGCTTGACATTTGTTTTCAAGCGAAGTGGTTTTTACAGCAAAAAACAAACAAACAAACAAACAGACAGACAAAAACAAAACAAAAACAAAAACAGTGCTCTCGATGAAGAAAAACAAAATCGAATAGAACATAGGTACAATATTTTAAAGTGGTAGCGCATTGATTGCGTAACATCCCTCCCTCACCTAATTATCATTTTCTCAGTGACATAGACTCATTTCGCATTGGGCGATATTAGCTTTTACACAGATAGAATCACTTAAAAACCGAATGTATCCTCCTATCGCAATGCATTGTGGGACCCATGGAATCCTGGAGCCATGGTAACAACGTTCCAGCAGTGGAACTGTTTGTTTAATGGGTTAAGTTATTGCGAAATGATGTGAAATTGCGTCATGTCCAAGGGATGATCCCCGATGTCAGTGGTAGAGTTTCCGGCTTTAATTACTAAGGTTCCCCTTAAGTTTTTTTGATTGTATTGCCGTAATTTCTTAAAATTACTGTACGCGATGGTATCTGGTCCATTGTTTTGTGTAGGAATATCATACATTTGATTTTTTTTAAATATCATTCGTGGCGTTACTGCGACCGTATTTAATTAGTAACGACATTTAAACGGTGAACAGCGAAAAACATAAGAATGACTGCATTGCCACCTCGGATGCGCTGGACTATAGAAGATTGACTACCTATCTCGGTTAATAGAATTTCCACTTCATCTCTGTCATTCTGAGAACTGATTTTAAAAACTAATTAACAAACTGTGATTCTGACTTCACTGTTTCATATGGTCTTGAATAGTGATGAGTTGCTCATTTGAATCTTCTCCGTTTAGATTTATTCGTTAAGAAGTTTGTCATTCATTGCCACAAACTGTAATGGAACAGTGTTATCTTTTCTATTCCATTTTGGATACATTTGTCTGCCATTTCACTTACAAATATCCCATCAGTCATGTAAGTCCATATGCCTATCTCCCTCTCTCCCTCCATCTCTCTCTCTCTCTCTCCCTCTCTTTCCCTCTCTCTGTCTTTTGCTCAACAGGCTGCATTTTGATCGAGGTTAGTCAATATTGGCGAAGTTTCGCTTCACATAGGACGCAGTCGACTCGCGAAATTTTCTCCCGTGTCGAAGTCTCCCATCAAAACGTTTTGGTTCCATGTTTTGTTGCTGGTGTTGCTGATGGGAAAAGCAATTATTATTATGAATGAAAACACCTTGAAAGAAGTTCAAGGAATTACAAAACGGTTTATGACAACTATTTTAATATTTCCCTTCTATTTCTAACCCGACAAGCGAGATGGGGAAATCCACTTTGTAACGCTTTTTCCTATGTGACGATTTTTGCTCTGCGAACTTTTTGCATAGGTGATTCCACCCTTTGAATATTTCAGCATAAAATTTAGATTGAAGATGAGGATTGAAAAAGAAGAACTGTCATCACCGAACGTCTTGAAATTAACCGTTGTAATATATATGATATTGATATATCTATCAATTTTCATATTTCTGTCTATCACATTGATATAATGAAGAATAACTTTGATTTCATGCATTAAAAAATCATAGGAAAGTAGTTTGATTTGTAGAAACAAAACTACAGACCTGCATATCAGAATCGTTATTGCGTCCTGCTCTTATTGTACTTTCCCTGGAACTAGTTCTAACATTTTTAACATTTTGTTTTTGGTATTTCCGTTTACGTTCGTTCATGCGAATGGTCTCCATTTTTGTTTTATGCAGTGTGTAAATACTAGTATGTATTCGGGTTTTTTTTTTCCTTATCGCTTTTAATCATGGTTTCTTTTCTGTTTTTTTCCCTTAAATATTTTATATTGCAGATTTAGAACATGAACGAAACGCTGATGCGAGTACATGCAAGTTATGCCGTGTATAAACTCTGTGAATAGAAAGGGCAAAACTTTGAGATTTCAAGGCCAACCAACGTAAATATATTCATTCAAATCTATACATGGAGACAATATTTGTACAATTTTATGGTTTCCTCTACATGATGGTTGTTCTGGTTCTTACAATACTGTAAACTGCAATAAGTTATGACAGCCGAATCTGTTTTCGCTGACGTAATAACGGCTTCGGGTACAGGATGTTGGTAAGACTGTCAAATACAAGTTACAGCGACAAGTGATGTGTTCACTTTGAGGGTTCGGCGTTTTATTTAAGGCAGTATAGAGTCTCGACGGTATCTTCTTAACTGTTTACATCCGGTTTAAAGTTGAAACTGATCATACAAGATCTCGTCGAGTCATTTTGAGTTTCATGAGAAAATGAATAAGTTTAGAGCACATTTCATGCACCATGATTGCTACCGGCTTTCAGTCTTCTTTGTTTAACCACATCTTTCTTGCGTTATTTTTTATGTAACGGTACAGACCAGCAGGACTACTGCATAAAATGCTGTAGTCCCATGTACCGCCGTACGTGTATCGGAAGAAAAGGCTTCTGTGAATTGCCAGTAAACAATATCAATATGTGCGTTCTGCTTGTGATGATTAAACATGCCTACAAAACACGTCAAAGGGAAATCAATGTTTTATGACAGCGGGTCCTTCCATAAATACAATACTTTAGTCGCAAATACACCTCCGTCTGTTTGAAACTCGGATTCCCCTATAATAACAGCAGTCTTTCTGAACTAAGAACTTCTGCAATTTGATTAAATGTGTACATTGTCAACACAGCCATATCGTTGTGTTACCGTAAGGTTAATCGACCCTTTACTGCAGCACTAATAAAGCTAAATCAACTTCATCACTGTATATATACATTGTATTGTGTGTGTTCGCGTGCGTGTGTGTGTTTGTCTATATAAAATCCTTAATGAAAAATATTTCAGTTATCTTTAAAATATATATATATATATATATTAATATGTTTGTACAGTAATACAAAAGGGAATTGATTTTTTCTTTTTCTTTTTTTGTATTATTTGATTGGAAGTGAACAAATATTATTTGAGAATTCAGTAAAGACTAATGACCGGAGGTTATGAAAAGAATGAAAAAAGCTCTGAGTTTACCTGTATATTTAAGGAACATTTGATATCTGATGAACATATCACTCAGGGGCAAAGAGTGATATATAAAGTGTATAAAACATTAAAATCATCATCATCATGCTATCAAACTGTTGCAAGTATAATTTCGAGGATATCAACTCCTTCACATAAGCATTACAATTTTTGGTTTTCTTTATCTGCGGTATGAAATCATGCAACGTCTCCATAGCGGATGTAGGCCTGTTTCTTTCTTGCTTCTAACACTCTAAGTGGAAGTCTAACTGTTTGGGGAGATACCAAGTAGTAAGTGGTATGTTTTCCAACAGCAAATTTCAATCTTATCCTTGATTAGCATTGCAAATTGGTTAGCATGTAAGTTTTCTGTATGTTAAGCAACATCAACTTAAGAATAGCATTCCGACCATAAGGCAATTTTATCAACAACAAAAAAATCAAATGTCCACTTTCAGAATACGAATGTTCCCTGTCAACAGTGCATCAGGACTGAGCAGGTCTGAACATCTAACAGCAGATTTTTAAAGATAGAAATGCAGGAGGTTATTTTTCCTGTCAACATTGTGCAATAACATATATTTTGATGTCATCACAATAAACATACACAGATCCGGTCATTTGAGTTAAATATCAGAAACGCAGAGCATACTTCCTACAACGATCGTGCCAAAGAGTGGGGGAGGTGTATTTGATATATTGGGAGAGGCGGAAAAGTAAAACGACACAATTCCAAGGTTCTATAAGGAGAGAGCGAGAGTGCGTGTTCCAAACACCCCCACAAAAAAGGAAACATATTCCTTTACACTTTAAACTGAAATCTGTCATAAATGTACACATACTTGTACTAGAATGCTACAAAATATTGCTGGTAGTCGTAACAACATAATGACCTGACCGCAGCATTTTGAAAAGTAATGAATAACTTCTAAATTAGATGAAATCTAAACAATTGCCCCAAAATACCACACATACACACGAAAAATTACAAACACACACACATACAAATTACACATCCTGGTGTGTGCTTGCACAAATATATTCATGAACAATATCGCCATCGATTTCCCAATACATCGAGTCAAATTTGAAAATGAACTCACATATTAACTGGGGGAAATTAAGATAAGAAACTCGTTTTGTGTGTATGACAACACAACTGACATATCTACACAGCTTCGAAATGACCACAGATTTTATATCACCAAGTGATGAAAGTTATCAATATTCACCCCACCATTTCCCATCCCAACCTCTATCCATTACAAAAACAATATTATACTATAGCTGTGTCAGCCATCTTCCTAGGCTGTGTCTCAATGCCTAAATTCTCAAATCTCAAATTCAATGTTCATTTATAGGTCACTGTGTCGGATACAAATTTTGGCTCTTGGGTAGGGAGGAGGGAGCTGGGGTCCACTGCTAAGTTTTTTTTTATTTTGAGTCTAAATAACCTTAAGTGTGTTTTATAATGACGTCTTCGTAATGTGAAAATTAGTTGTTTTTTTTTCCTGTATTAAGCACCCATCCTCAATTCAGATCGTTTTCCGCCCACTATTCTAGGCGCCTGAACAAATCGAGCTAAGCATCTGCTTCCACATAGATATACATGTTATCTTTCTGAGAAGGCTGAAAATATAACTTTGCTTATGTCTCCCAAAGTCCATGATATGGAAATGAAAACATTTTTGAAGAATGTTGTTCATTGAAGCGTTACAACTTTACGCTGGAATTGTCGCACCTTTCAAAATTTCCTTAAACCGCAAGATAATGAGACGCGAGACAGCCTGTTTGCAACGACTATATAGGAGTCTCCCTTCGCCTGTTTGCACGGATATATTTCGTCTTTACAATGTTCAGTCAAAGAAGAGAGTGGAGAGAAGAGGCAAAGGACAAATTGTCTTTGACAGATATAAGCATCTGCTTCCACATAGATAATGAGAAGCAGAAATGAAGCTTAGATAATCATATATTGAAGCCTGGATAATCATATATTACCTGAGGCTAACTTCTCTATTTTCCTGCTAAAAGTAACTTATTATGTAACCTATCATATATTATAAACCTCCGATCCAATTGGTAATTCTTGGAATAATTTCATTTGAAGTGACTAGCAAACGAGAACTGAAATCTAATCAGTGGGTGTACATCATTCAGGCTCCCGATAATAAGCTGAAATGTAGCTCCTTAAGACAAAAGTTCTGGAAACGGTCATCGCTCTAATCGACGTCATAAGCCACACGACAGGTTATCGTACAAAGTTACTGTTCACCATATCCACGGTGTACTTTTGTGATAGAAAACCTTTGGGATGACTTTGTGAGACTCACGTGATTTGTGTATGGCAGTGGTATGGGGAAGTTTGGAGTTCCATTTTTCCCTCATTGTTATAGTGTCGTTTTGCTGTCGGTTGGCTCGTGTTAGCACGAAACATTTTCCTGGAATTTCGCTTTAATTAACATCACTCCAAGTGCTTCTATTTTCTTTTTTTTTTTTGTGTTCGACTTGGCTGTTCTTACTCGGAAATTTACAATAGTTTTTCTTGTTATCATAAGGTTAAAATTATCATTGGATGTATATAAATAGTTTTCCCGACAACTGTTGACGGTAATAATCACATTCTGGGGTTTCTTATGTTTTTTTCGTGTCATAACCGAACTGTCAGTTTGACTCTTTTTTTTTGTCATTAAGGAGACACATTTATGAATGACCACGCACATATTCTGGTTGTTTTGTCGTTGTTTTTCCACGAGGAAGTTTTGCGATTTTTTCCTACCTGGAATGTTTCCAAGAAACTCTACCTGCAAACATTGTTGCTGAATCAAACGCCAAATGAGTTTCTTTCTTCAAACAACAACAACGAATTTTTTTTTCAGTCTATTATCATTGGGTCAAAGAAAAACAAGAAACAAATTCGGAATTGGAACAAGAGATTGCAGACACAGTGCACATTTGAGCTGCGTTTTTACGATGCAGCTAAATTACTTCATCATGGCATTTTTTTTTTACTTGTACCACAGATAAAAGGCATGAATTAAGAATATAACTATAGGAGCTTCTGTATCCGTTAGTAAAAACTGTAATTGTACGGGGTTTTTTTCAATATTGATATCAATATTACCAGTACACAGATTCACATCATTATATTGATTTTTCTCATTGCTATTATCATACGCCGTTATGATTACTGTCAATACTCCTGAGCTACTTACTGGGACAGCTACCTCTAATATCTGATGTCATTGTTTCTACTGTTGCTGCTACTGCTGATTTTTTCCTATTTTTTATTTGTTTTTGTTGCTTTAACTACTGTTACAATGATAACAATTCAGGAAATACCCCAGGTACTCAAGTGTTCTGGCACTGTCATAGACAAGCAAGTCACCATTCATCCACCTCGCTCCCAGAGACACCTGCATGGTCGTACACAATATGTGGTCTCATGTCTGGGAACTTTTGATGTAAGTGTCCTCTTAAGGACGTTTAAGATTACAGTAATTCACGCTGGACATCATGTTTGTATTGCGCTTTTTTATATCTTGTTTCTTGGAGTTACACCATAGTTCTATTGTTTTACCCTTTACTACTTTGTGAAATCTAGATGAACCTCCTGAGCAAAATGTGAATTCTATCCCTGTATCATACTCTCACAATCTGAGGAGTATCTACATTGTGGCACAGGCTTAAGAACGCCCAATAGAATAATTTCATATTCTAGGAAAATATCAGTCATTCAAGAATAACAATATACCTGATGTTTTTGCACATGACGTCCAAATCTCCATTTTCTTTTTTCTGTTTTTTTCTTCTTCTCTTTCATCCAATCACAGATAATGGAATTTCGTGACAATTCTGCTCACCAAATCCTCATACCTATGTAAGATCAGGAACTCATGGGCATCTCGACATACTTAGTAATTCGAGATTTTAATATTTCTAAAATATGGGCTGTATATGGGAATTTTAGATGGCATTACTCGAGGTTTTTGCATTTCTAAAAATGGGTAGTAAGCATGCCAGCCACCCTTCATTCTTCTCATATCTCCTTCCTTGTCCGTTACATCATCCTTACATTGGAAATGTTCCTTTTCTTCTCAAGAGATGTTGTATCATTCTTAGTTTATATTCACTTTTTTTTTAACTTAATCTAACTCCAAACGACAGTAAATGAAACCAGAAATACGATCAGGTAGTCATGGTAACGTTACCAACATCATAAAAAGCTGTAAGGGTTAGTTAATCAGTTATTTAGTTCTGTTGGTTTGTTAGTAAGATGCAGGAGCGATTCTTAGCTGGAGATATAGGAATAAGAGTTAAGGTTTGTGGCATGTGATAAAGAAGATTATTACCGCAATCATGATATTAAACCTGAACATGCTGAACGTGACGATAGCCGCTATGACGACGATGACCATTATGCTTGTTGATGTGATCGTAATCACCGTCATCATTTTTATATTTACCAACAATTATCAGCAATTATGCCAACATGAGCACTGATATCATAAGTTTTTTATATATATTTATAAACGCTTCAGGTCGGTTGCTGGTAATATTTCATCTACATTGTGTTAACATTATCATATTATGCCTCTTTTTAGAAGATATGCTGCAAGATAGGGATTGTGTCATGATAGAGGGACGAGAACCAATCGGTATTTAATAGTCATATTACATGTGTGAATGCTTAATTATTCGATATTTCCTAGTTTAAATGATACAAAGGAATGTAAAGATATGGAATGATACAATGCGATTTATCAATAAAATCATTCACTAGTTCAGGGCTTGTGACCAGGAACGAATATGCAGAGCAGGCCTACAGGCTCAGGTTGTTAAACCAGGGAGGTACTGGGCGTGTCTGGTATCTAGTAAACTAGTAAACAAGTTCCTGAACAATTCTAAAAGCAACACATATCAACATGTAGTGGTATCAGGAATTCTGTGGATAGTAGCAATACATGTATCTGTACTGCTGCTAGATCGTGGAGTATTTAGCAAAGAGTATTTCAGCAGTTGTACTTTAAATCAAGTTTTCAACTGTATGCTGGAAACAAGTAATCATGTTTTTCACGCTTCTACTGGGATATTTTCTTCACTTTTGTGAGACAATGACAATCATTTATGAATGCTGATTATTAATAGTGTGAGAGGAGACTTTCTCCTCTTCAAAAGGTCTAAACATTGATTCATCCTTCACATGAAGCGTAGAATTCATTACAATGCCTTCATTAGTAACTGCGGAAAGTCACGGCCCACGCTCCAAAAAGATTTCCCGTGACCTCCCCGAGAGTCGCTCCTATACAGGCTGCCAAGCCGGCACACCGGCAATGGGTGTAGGTGTGCTCATACCCACCCTCGTCCCCCGTGAAAGCGGCGACTGGCGTCGACCACGCTCGTCTCACCACACAAAGTACACTTTCAAGGGTTTCCCTAATTTTCGGGCGTGATCGGAGGATATCCAGTGTTGCCTTTGTAAGTTCGAGCATCCATGCACCCAGTTTAGTCCCTGGGTAGAACCTACCATTAGATTACATTTTGCCTTCCTTGTATAGGCTGAAATTTGACGTAGGTTTGTTTCTTTGGTTATCTTTTTTTTTCTTTCTCTCCTCCATTTCATTGTCACCTTATTAAAAAAAGACTGATTCGTGTGATCTGACTTTGCTCTCCCTTTTTGTCTTTTCCTTTGAAATATTGCACGGTGATGTTGAATGAAGATTAGCTGCACGTTGGTACATTTCTATGTTTATGTCAAAGTCACCTTAGCACTAAATTTAGCAGGACGTTTCGTGAATCATTAATACTTCATGGTCAAAATTTCTAGTCATGCATGCTCTACACCCAGTGATCATTGATTGACCATTTCGGACTAGGAAGTTAGACCCCGTAAAGCGACATTAAGTCAAGAGGGGGTATTTTTGCATGTGTATATTTATGCCCTGAAGAGAGCGATGTTGAGGAAGAAAGGCACGTGAACTCACCAGCGAAAATTCCCTCTTTGGTTGAAGTCAGTAGATCCGTATTCGGTAATGTTACTTCTGGAGACCATACCGCTGGTGTGTTTGCGCGGTACGTGCCCTCCCCTTCCCCGGAGCTGGCCCGTTCGAACAAAGCATGTGCTGGCCCCGTGGCTGCTGTGCTGGCATATCGGCAAGAGGGCCTCTCGTCAAGGTCCATGGGCTCGGGAGCTATCGCCACCTCCGTTCTTCCGGCCCCGCTGGAGATTCCCGCACCGACTGGAACCGGTGTCTCAGAAATTGTAGTGGCGGCTGTTGTAAGACCAGACAAACGGTCTGACACTGTCGAAGAGTCATCTTTTACCACCTCATCATCCTTGTCCGATGATGTGGGAGCAAAAGTCCAATGCCTACCCTGTCTGTCCATGTTTGTTGTTACTCCAAAATGATAAATCCTTTGACGAAAGCAGTACAGTAATCAGTTAATGCGTGTAGTTTAACGCCTTCGTTTGCTTTAATTTTTTACTCGTCCTCTAAATAATATTATACATGAAGTTTACGATGTAAGTTTTCCAAACTTAAGGTTGACGAATAAGCTGTGTCGTAAATTGAAGCTAATATAAGATGATGTTGTCTCGGTGAGCAAACGTTTAGAAATAAGGGGCTGCTAAACGTAAAGTTAGAAAAAACAAAAAAGCTGATCGTTGATGATGACGTCCCCTGAGCGTTTACAAAGAGTCAAGGTAATCACGTGGTACCGGCCATCCACATCGGGTAAAGAGTTCACGAGTACGATCCAGAACACTGAGGTAGTGTATTGGCGCTCTGATCGATGTGTGCGTTGTAGCTTCAAAACAATTTTTTATTAATTTGTCAATACTTTTTACTTCGTCCGAAGATTCTCTAGCGTCCGTGCGTTTGTTGCTTCTAGTAGCAATGCTCTTTCTGATTTCATCTTGCACATACTACGCAACCTAAGGGTAAACCCGGATTCTGCGAATTTCGAAGTGGGCGATAAATCGTGCTCATGAGTTTGAAGTGCGCGCGACTGTTTTCGTCGATCGTTCGTTGCAATAGCAGTATGTGTGGGCGCTTGGGTTGTGTGTGTGTGTGTACGTGTGTGTGTGTGTGTGGTGTACAGGTACTCCGCATCTCCGATTTATGTATGTGTGGGGGAATGTTGGGAGGGGGTGGAACAAATATATTAAGATACGGTGAAAGGTGGTTAAATTTCACTCGTGGAGGTAATTGTTTTCTTTTAGGCGAATTGCAGATGGTTCTTTTAAATTCCCTCCAAAGATAGCTTCAGCATGCAACATAAACCTCATGTTGTCTCGGGTCTAGACCATTGGGAAATAAGAGTAGGTCTATTCCTTGAATTTCATTTCTTTTTCAATCATTGTATAGAGACCTCTGGCAGTGTTCTTTGTTCTGTAGGGTGAATATCTCAATAAGTATGTGTACCAAATGCCAAGATAAGACATGTCTTTGTCAGCAATAGTTAGCCCATATCTGGTACATAGGCCTGAAGTCTTCCCCCAATCATCTCTCTCCCATCCAGGTCACCCAGGTATTATATTCTGTAGAGACTTTGATTTTACTGATGAGCTTCAAAACTTCGATCAGACGCCATCAATCTTCTACTCTGCGTCCGATCGATGACGGTCTAAAGATTCTCCACCATCATCCTCTCAGAGTTTGGGTAGTATACAGACATTTAACAGTAGGAAAATATCATACGTCTATTTTGTCTATCAGTGCCACAAGGTCACAAGGTCACAGCGTGCTCTGAAACAATTCGACTTCGATAATTCTTGGTGATTTTCTTTCTTTTCTCTGCTTGCACTTTGTACACCTATTAGAACTTACACAACGACGATGACAACTTGATAACAATCTTAAATCGTTTAATGAATAACCTGCCCCCCCCCCCAATGAAATTCAGCAAATACTAGTTAACTTCTGTATTATAAACCAAGAAGGTTAAAACGAAAAGGATTAGACCGTCAGTGTACTCATCAGCAGTTAATTTGTCCATGAATTCAGATATAACTTGTTTATTCGCCGTAGTTCACTTGTGTTGCAAACACACACCCCACAAATATACATTCACACAAAACCACCCTGCAACTGATAGGTTCATGAGAATACATGCCATATATATAATGAGAGCTGTATCTGACAATGGTGTATATAAGATATATTTGTGTACCGTCTTTGTCTATTGATGTGCCTTTGGTTATTACTGCAAGCATTTTGTGTATATTTGTGTGTTGTGGTGGTTTTTTTTTTCTTGTGTTTGAGGGAGGTAAGATAAGGTAGGTTTGAATAAACAAACGAACAAACACACATCTAGTAATGTATAAACGTGAATGAGACCAAGAAAGGGATAGAAAACCGATACAGAATATATGCATTATTATCGTGTCAGCGAAGTACTTATCAATTTTAGAAAGACGAAGTCTTGCGAAAGCAACTGAGAGTGAAAGAGAGAACAATGAAACATGAAAAACGATGACTATATTGCTAAATGTTTCTAGGTCGGACTAAACCTAGTTTCACGCACACAAAAGTATACTCCTAAAAGTGTTCTGTAACGCTTTAGACTCGTTCAGTGCTGCAGAATATTCATCTTTTCATGTCATTACATTTTAACTCACTTTGGACAGAAAAAGAAGTAAACTAAAGCGAACATTTTGAACAGACCATTAGGAGAAATTCATTAAAGGTTTTGACAAATAAATGACAGAAAATCTCAAACAGAAAGGCTGCCAATTCTATACTTCTTGATCATGAAAATCCAACATGACGTCATCATCATCTCGTGGAATGAAGCGTAGGCGGTTGAAGGGGTTTCCCCATGTAGGAACTTGAACCGCACAAACAAAGTTAGCGTGTATGAGCGTAGAGTAAACACTCTGAAACTGTAATGGGGTGAGACGAATAAGCTTGCGCTGTGTATCCGCCCTCAAGGCGTGGACACAGGGAAGATTTAAAGTGCGATGCCACACCAGTTTGGTTTAAATAAATAGAGTCAAATTAAATCAGAACAGATCGATAGATATTTCATTAGCTTTCTTTTTTTATTTCAGGTCCGATTTTGATGAAACATCAACATTACATTCTTCTTTATGTATTTTACTCTGATACATGAATTCAATGGCTAGTTGTACATGGTTTGGAATTGCACTTCAAAGAGAAGATGGATATCAAAGCGGCTTCAGATGGCTTTCCACTGTCTGCTTCATTGACCAGGAGGCAATTCGTCAGTTATGACCCGCCCTCAAGCATTCATTTCACATGGTTAAACTGCTGCCGTTGTACAAAGACAAAGGGAATGGTTATAGAGCGCATAAACTAAGAGCAGATTAGGTGCCTGCATGATAGGAATTGGTGCCGTATATTAGGTCCTTGATTGGTCGCATTGACTGACTTATCTCCCCCGATCCCTCCTCCTCACTCAAACAACTTGATGTTGGGGGTTATGTCGACATCAGGGTAGTTTCAATATTACATTTATATGTTTCTGTCCAAATAGCATGGGTAATCAACAATCCAATCATTTGACCTATCCAAGTAGAAGGCAGATTGTACATTATTTATTGTCTTGTCACAGAAAACCCTGGTAAACGTCAGGCAAGCTTTTACATTGAAAAATCATATGATCACATCTGTAAGAGAAACTTCTTCTCTTCTTTTCTTTTTCTTCCTTTTTTACGCGCAATCGAGAAGAGACACTCGTGTCAGAAATACATGGCGGTGAAGAAACAAATTATGGGCTTTCTTAGAGGAGACGAGACAGATAGATTCAGCTCTCCTGCTGATAGACTATTACAGAACACCCCTATTATGGGACCTTTCCCAAAGTACGCTGTGGAAACAACCAACACTGTCAAAACTTAAGAAACCACAAATGGATAGCGCTCAAATTGATTAATTTGATATTATGTTTCATATTTCAAGAAGCAAAATTGTATCAATACTTTTATTTGTTGTTGTGTAGCTGTTGTTGTTTGCAATTTCGAAAAATAATGTCATAGATAATGTGCACATACGTATGACAAGCAGTTCAGTGGGTTGCAATGAATGTTCCAAGAAAAACTTCAAAGGAATGTGCTGAATGTATGAATACATGTATGTATGTGTGTGTTTGTATGTATTTATCTATGTATATCTATCTATCTCTCTACCTACCTATCTATCTATCTATCTATCTATCTATCTATCTATCTATCTATGTTCGCATGTCAAAAGATGAGGAGCAATAGGATACTCTGATAGGATATTGGATTAAGAGAATGAAGCGTGCTACAGATAAAGCTATGTCGACTAAAGAGCATTCGGAGACTGTAAAAACACAAAATGAAAATATTTCAGTAAGAATATAGACATGAATCATATACTGACCTCCCCCCCCCCAAAAAAAAAAAAAAAGAATCTACATTTAGGTCAGGTAAAAACTAGGTACAATAAGTGACAGTTTCTCTTTATGATAATAGTTCTAATTGATAAACAATGATATTTGCATTTCATTCAAATAGATTATGCTCTTCTTATTCTTCAGCGTCATATTACATTAACATTCAAACTGTACATCGTGTTCCATATAGCTTTATAAGGATGTAAATATCACTTAGAATTGTTTTCCAGAGCGTCAATTATCAATTGCATAGTCAAGAACAGGGCAAGAGGCATCAGCGAATGGATCGTCCGAGAAAAAAACAGTTATATAAAGGGTATACTTTAATATCAATATCAAAATGAACTATTCAAAATTCTATCGCAACGTTTTGCAGTGCGTGCAGAGGTCTTCTTCCTTTTATATCAACCTGTCTCAAACTTCCCAATTTCGTTGGAAAACTTCCTTTATATAAATATAAATACTGATCGCGCGATTTAGGTGAATCCAGTGCTATGTTTCGAGGATGGAAAGTTTCGCTTTCCGAGATAGGCAGCTCTCAGGTCTATATCAAGGTGTACTCCTGAGCATGGTCGTTTAATATGGTTGGTGTCAAATGTTCGACGAAGGTGAATTTGCTCAAGAATATACTTAGAATTTCGAAAGTGGAAATGAGGAAAAACCCGCGTACCAAATGTAACTTAGCTAGAGAAAGCAAATGCTCAAAATATTCTCTGTGCATGTAAGGCCAAAGAAAATAGATAACAAAACCGATTTTGTACAACCAGAGTCTAGAATTGTAATAATAAAAACGCACAAGGAACAAATTTCGAGATATGTGACCATTGGAAATGTGCAGTCTACCTTCGTAATTCAAATCAACTTGTGCATCTTTGATTACCTATTCATATCTGGTATTATATTTGAATGATGATATCTTGACCATTATATCAAACACCTGTAATGTATTTCTAATGCACTATCGTGAAGCCTCTTCATGAGGAAAAACAAAGATAGCAGGAGAGAGAGAGAGAGAGAGAGAGAGAGAGAGAGCGGAGGTGGGAGATGGGGAAGGAAGGGAGGGAGAGGGGAGGAGGTTGAGATTGAAAAGATTGGCGTGACTGCACGTCTTCTCTACGGAAGCTCGAAAGGAAAAAAAAAACTCGCCGTCGAAACGGTTTTAGTAGGTCTCAACGGAACTGCTTTCGGTTCGCTTCTTGTTCCATCTTAGACGTGGATGGAAATTTTACGACAAGAACATTCGGGTTGTGGCATTATCAGACAAGTTTCCCAACCCTTTGCGTATGTTTCCATAAAGTATGAATCATATTACAATTTTAAATCTCGTACACCCAGCGAAACGAAAACTACGATGATATGGAAAGTGAAAAACAAGTTTTTTTGTCAACGATTACACATAGTGATATAAGAAACGCCTTCTCCTTGTGCGTGGTTTATCGAAACATTCACTTATTTTTGTTCAGAATCGGAATAGAATAGATACTTCCGGCAGTGCTCTACGGTTCTTCCGGTAAAGCAGTGGTCATAAGTATGCTTGAGCAGCCTACATACTGAACGACTAAAACCTTTCCCACAATATCAGGAAATTCATGTTTACGTACACAGATACATGTACTGGTGTGGATAGGAACGTGTCATGCAAAATGCATGAGCCGTCTTCACTCGTACTTGTTATAAAGATTTATTATTGTCGAACATAAATCATAATGCAACTTTTTGAGCGCTAGCAGGGAAGAAAAGGGTCATTAGGCTTAATTAGAACTAATATATGAATATATATATAATATATATATAATGTACATATATATATATATATATATATATATATATATATAGAGAGAGAGAGAGAGAGAGAGAGAGAGAGAGAGAGAGAGAGAGAGAGTTACTACATGTTGACGATTGAAAGTCGCAATTCTGACAAGAAAGGGCAACTTCCTTGGAGATAATAATTGGTGAACGAGGTGGATTTGGGGAAGTGAGGGTTTTTAGGTATTTTTCAAAAACACGATTGGCGAGGAAAGATCACGTGACATGTTAAAAAAAAAGAAATGCTTAGATAAAAAAATTCAGAGGCAAGTTTATGTTAGATATCAAGATATTTTCCAACACACATGCAAAATCAAAAATCGAAAGCGTCAAAAGTACCAATGATCACTGCACATCATAAAGATTTTCCTTTACATTTTGCTAGTCTCAAATAGGGGCAAGAATTGACTGGAATGCGTATTACATAATGATTTACAATAAATCTATGATTTTTTCATATCAAATTTCTGTGAGTTACGTTCGGATTGGCTCTCTACAATGTGCTGTTGTTGTTTTAGTCGATTTTAAGCGATGCTGATGCAGTCTGACGGTTGTTATGGGAACAAAATGTCTTCATGGATTTATTCTTCGTGCGCTGATTGCCACTCATAATAATCATTATATGAAACCTCAAGACAACAGCGCTCATCACACTAATCCCTTGATATGTGAGAATTTAATAGTGATTATTAGTGGAAAATGATATGGAATCTCATTTTCTTTGCTCATTTTCCACTAATAATTTATATTCATTTCTGGTCAGTTTCCTTCTGTTTGCCTTTGATAGTGACTTAGCATTAGTCTCGCTCTCTCAGTCTTTCTGGTCAATGCACACTTTCATTCATCTAAAACATTTGAAAACATTGGTCGATATGGAATGGGAGGATTGTATTCATTGAATATTGGATTATTCAAAGCTACATTTTGACATGTATAGAAATTGAATACTACCGAATCATTTCTTCGGTGATTAGTCACTATTGATATGGCAACATCAAAGCAGACCAGGGTAGAAGAAAGCTGCGAAAGCAAATTCTCTGAGTACCTTGATGACCTCTCTACAAATATAAGACCATCTCAATGTCAACGCACTCAGTAATCAATGCATCTTTCTTCGTAAAAGACTTTGCTGATATTAAAGTGCAGTAGTTATATGAGGCCCATGCTCTTAAAGGGAAATTTTGAACCATTCAAGATTTTCTAAAAATAAAGAGCACAATTTCATTCGAAAATGATGAGATTGTGAAATTTCGCTAATTTTTGCAAAAATAGTTTTCGAAGTTAATATCAATATGACACCAATCAATATGAAATCAATTGATATCAATAAATGAAATGACATGAAATGAAATAAAATATGCAAATCAGTGAGCTGATGGTGTCATTACCTCACAATTTTACATTGATCATGAAAAAAAAAAATTATCTAACTTCAATTTAAGTTTCTCCTACAGGAATGTAAAACATATCATGCACCTTGGCTTCATAGTTTCTTGTATGTATATCATCATTTCGATATAACGATGAATATTTACATTTATTTTGCATGATATGTTATGTACACTTATATTCTTTGTTGAAAATGAAAATGAAGAACTAAAATGAAATGAAATGAAATATAAGGATTTTAGACTGTTGAATAATTACGTTTGAACAAAAAAAAAAGATATTTCAAGATTTGTGGACAAACTATAATGGCAAGATGCATGTGCGGTAATGACATCGTCAGCTCATTCACGTGCATATTCATGTTGACTATTCTAGACGTGTTTTGTGAAAATTAACGAAACTTCACAATTTCATAACTTCTATATTTTTTTTCTGTTTTTATCAAATCCACATCGTTGTCATCATAAAATTTATCTCTTTCTTATCAGATTAACTTTTAATTGCTCCGGAATCTTCCAAGATAGTAATTTGAAATTGATGTGACGTTATACACTATGTTCATTCATTGCTTTTACGTTTTTATAACTTTTACATTTGCGTTAACACATTAACCAAATCCAAACGGTGTTCAAACATCAAAATCTATACTGTTACATAGTGACATAATTTTATTGGTACTTTTCTTTGCCTTTTTATCAACTTTATTTAATGGTAGGCCTACATAAACATTAACATAATGGTTATTTAATGTTAGTCTGCTGTAGGTTACGTTCACAGTTTTTGCATGACGTTAATTGATATAAAGTTTATTTTTCCTGTGATTTTACGTTTTATTAAAGTTTGCACAATAACCATAAAATAATGTGTAAGAAATAATTTGCTTTAAGAGTATGATAACGTTAACCCAAAGAAAATGACTAATAACACAATAAATGAACGATTTATTATGTCGAAGATGATTGCAGGATCAGACATTATAATGACATCTAAGTTTGTGTGTCCCTTTCGCAACCATGGAAATTAGATTCCTCTAACAAGTTGGCATATTGTACAGGTAGGTAATTTACACCTTTCCTCAGAATAATGGGGGAATTAGTGCTATAGATTTCCAGTGAATTTAATCGGACCCAGAAAAAAAAAATCCTACCGTTATTCTTTGAACAAAAGGGGAGCATATAGTTTTGAGTGACATTGGGTTGAATTGTTGTTGTTTTGGGGTTTTTTTATCTGATGTGTAATACAGTACGCTTTCATACACAATGTTTGGAAACGTTATTCTTCAACCATGCAAAATTTCTTGACTTTTGCAACAGGGATATGATCATTGAATAACCCTATCCTGCTTCTATAGCTCCTATAGCCTACACCCATAACTACGACCTATTGCAAACTACTGAAAATCATGTCACAATTGTTATATTTAGAGGCATCTGTGGTTTGAAAACATCGTTACTATTAGACTTTTATCATTAAAATATGAAAATACTTCTTCATAGTGCAATTGTGTACAACATAACAATAATGTCAGTACTATAAGTTTTCCCGGCCAATTTCACACCTTTTTCAGTCCAATTCCTAATTGCTGCATTCAATTTAGCACAATTTAGTCTAGATGGCATGTTCGGTATTTCAATTCAATAATCTTTTCATTCAAATTCATTTTGGAGCATTAAAATTACCTTTAACATCATTCGAATCAGCACTTTTTCAGTTCAAGTTCGTAAGACAAGCACTATTTCGCAAATCTTTCATTCAATTTAGCATGATATAGTCGCGTGATCACGTATACGCTGCACTCGTTCTTTCGAATTCATTCTTGGGCATCCAATTTCGCATTTACTGCAGTCAATTTAGCAGACACGTTTATGCTTCTAGTCCTTTCTTCATTTTCATTCGTCATAGGCATTGTTTGCAAGCATCATAACATTTCATATTTTCGTATTCATTCTTTATTCTGATATCATCTTTGCAATAGTACTTTCAAAATATGTGTATATGTTAATAATTTTCGATAGCATTATTTCATTCACAGATACATTAATCTCAAGTTTGTTTTGACATTGATTGGGAGGAGGATGTTTCAATTTACATCGTGATTATTTCTTTCATCTGCATGTTTCATTATTTTCATTTGGTGGGTGCCATATTGCGTTAATTATCATTGGGAATAAAGTTCTTGGATCAGCTCTAGCCATCAATTTGTCAAGGTTATTACCCTCAAATGCTTCTATGAATCTTTCCCTGTCTTCCTGAGAGATGCGCCTGTATCTAACTTGTGCTGCCATGACTGGACATAAAAAAGTGAAGTGAATCTATGGTACTGGTGCATGTATAGTTCTGATAACATGTATGAAAGAAGAGGGGCGTTACAGAACAACAAACTTGAGTTATCTATAGGGTCAAAGATACCTTTACTATATACTTAACAGTATGTGGATGAAACAAAATTTCGCATTTAAGTACGTATAAATCACGGTTCTCACCTTATCAAAATAAAAATAACATTACGCCAATTTGAATGAACATGTTTGGAATTTGACTGCCCATACGCGAAATTGAATGACTGAAATACCATTTTCCGCCAGTGCTGGCGAATTTGAATGACCGAAGAGCACGTGCCAATTTGAATGCCCGTTTTACGAATTCGAAAGGCACATGTGCGAATTTCATTGATCGAAATGCCAATCATTATTGAACGAACAAGTTGCAATTTTGAATGACAGAATGTGCAGTAACGAGGATTTTCGCTAAATTGAATGAACCTTTTATCAAATGGACTGACAAAAGTGCGAAATTGGCCGGGAAAACCTATATCTATACACAGTTCAAAGTTTAATCCAAACATAAATACTTACAATCTAAATGCATTTGTATCTATTTTCCCTACTAGTATAAAATTTAAGATCAATACTCATGACAATTAATGATCGATATTAGACAGTGCCAGCGCAAATCAAATTGATACGTTACGATGACGTAGGCCTAAGTTCAACGTCCCTGCAACGTTTGCCTTTTACTGTAACTTCAACACAAAAGCTATCCAAAACATTATCATGGGGATATTAAAGGGAATGCAAATCCAAAGAGCAATGTGGATTGGGTGAAAGCAGCAACATTAGTAGAACACATCAGTGAACGTTTGAGGAAAATCGGACAATCGATGCAAAAGTTATGAATTTTTAAAGTTTTGGTGTTGGAACTGCTGGGTAAGGAGACTACTCGAGGTTATGACGTATGAGTGGACTACAATATAAAGACAATATAAAGGGAATTCCACAAAAATTCATTTTTCATGAAAATTACACATTCCATCAACTTGATACTGACATATGTTAGGGGTGCACTTATTCCCCCTGCTTTCTGAAAGCGGTTAGTCAAGTACTCTTTCATTTTGCTAGAAAATGAATTTTTGTGGAATTCCTTTTATATTTTCTTTATATTTTTGTCCACTCATACGTCATAACCTCTAGTAGTCTCCTCATCCAGCGGTTACAACATCAAAACTTTAAAAATTCATAACTTTTGCATCGATTGTCCGATTTTCCTCAAACTTTCACTGATGTGTTCTACTATAATGTTAATGCTTTTACTCAATCCACATTGCTCTTTGGGTTTGTGTTCCCTTTAATGTTGGTCTTTTAATCATTAACTTTAGCACCGCACAGTGCCAGAGTTATACGTATAAACCAATCTATAACGTTACTACGACGTTACTCTTGCAGCCCTTCAGTAAAGCACCAAAGTCATAGAACATAACATTATTACAACACTGTTGTGAGGGCAAGGGTAACCAGAAATCAACCATATCAACCATTATCTAACGACAGAATGCCTGTATGCTATCTGGGTTTGTTATCCTTTGGTATCGTTTGTATTATTACTGTTGCGAAATAAAATGCAAATGAAAATAATGACCAAAAAGGATTTTGATCCTTACTCCGCTTGCATCAATGATGCCATTGGCGGTGTTTTAAAATGGTAAGTATACACGGAAAACATTTCCCCACCTCCGTCAACTATACGTGAGCCTTATCATATTCAGAAATGTTACAGGCGGATGTTTTTGCATCATAAATGTGCTTAACCTTTGTGAAAGTGAACGCATTCCAATTGGTAATACTAACACGTGCCAATTCACTGCTTGTACTCCACAATTCTGTTGGAATTCACCGCATGACAAAATTACTCCAGGTCTAACCTTGCGGTGAAACGGGTTACGTCTTCCTGATAAAACTCACACAAAAACAGGACAAAAGCAGGCTCATTTCAGGAATTGGATGATTTATTGAGTGGGCGTCAGCCATGGCTAGGACTAATTGGGAGATATATATATATACGTTCATGTTTAAATATATACCTGTAACCAGCTCCCTGTATAAAGATATTTAAAGAAACATTTTATTTCAAACTTCAGCATCCATTCATATTCCACCCGTCACACAGCTGATTATCATTTGCAAAATCTAAAACTTATCATAGAACATAAATATGCAAGACATCATGAACCAGCTGTATAGAACTTGACGGAACCTTTGGAAATTCACGGGTTTTGTTGTGATTTTTGTTTCTTTTCTTGAAGCGCCAGAAGTGTGGGGGTGGGGGCTTTACCCCCCCCCCCCCCCCCAACTCAGGTGGTCATCTGTACATCTGTACCGCATGGGCGTTCCCGATTTTTCGGGAAAAGGGTATAAATACGGGGGCTCATAGTTCAGGGAAAAATAAGAAATTCGTTGAAATAGGGTTTTCTTTTTGTATCTTTTCCCCCGAAATATCTTGTATTGGGGTAGTTCTCAAGTCTTTTTTGAACAACCCTAAAATAGGGTCCCGAATACAGTTACTTTCAAACCCTCGAAAAATTCCGAAATAGGGGCAGAAAAAGCACGGCTTCTTCGTGTTTGGCCGGATTTTCCCCGAGTACATACTTACTGTGTAATAATGCTCTGTTGCTGTAAAGCATGCCGAGCTGGCCTCTTTTTCACGGTCATTTCGTCACATGCGTTGCATGTATGTCATGCTTTGCTTTGCTAGCTACCCTTGCAAAAAGCTGTGATGGGGGTAATTCTGGTGGCGTACCTTCCAAAAGCTCGTAATGGGGGGGGGGGGGGTCAAAATCCTACCCATTTCCTTCCTTAAAGGGGGTATAGAACCTGGAACAAGCATAATTATATAATATTGACTGGACCTGAGGGAGGTACCAGAAAATATTGCCCAAACTGAAAGCATATTGCCCGAGTCGAAGACGAGGGCAATATGTTTTCAGTGCGGGCAATATTTATCTGGTACCTCCCGAAAGAAAGGCCAGTCAATATCATAATTATTACCTATCCCCCTAGGTAAATTATTAAGAAAATATGTAAATACGGCTATACACTATATATGATACAGATCAAGCCACATTTGACTACCTGTAGACCATCAACATGTTGAATAATTGCAAAATTGTTCATCAATGTTTATCATTCAACTCCAACTTCAAAGATACATGTAGTTGTAACAGGCAAACTCCAAACTTCTGAACGTTCTTACACTTTATTTTTACTTCTCTGTTTAAAGTTTGAGAGTTGTAAAATTGATGGTCACTATGCAATTACTGATCACAAATGGACTAGTCATTAGTGCTGCTGTAAGTGGTCGACCTTGTATGAGTTGATTTATCAGCGTTCTTCTGCGGTGCGTGTAACTGACACCCTGGACGTCCTGGAATGATTTCTTTTCATGGTCGATCGGAATGTTTACGTTTAAAGCAGGGAGGTGGGGAGAGAGATTCCACTCTTTCTCTTCCCACCTCCCCAAACCGGAAGATTGCACTGTTTGCTCATACTGTTTACTGTTACGCAGCGACGTGGCGAAAAGCATATTGACTGCTGACCTTTAACCCTGCAAAATAACAACTCTTGACCTTTAACCCTGCAAAATAACAACCGGAATTGCCTCGCAAAACTCCCTCGTATAGGTAATAATGTGTATGGTTGACCATATGGTTGACCACCTGAGTGGGGGGGGGGGGGGGGGGGGGGGGGGGCTCTCGGCCATCATCCCAGTCAAGCCAGTGCTTAGTGATGACGGCCTCCTTCCCTTGCACCTCGAAATATGTTAATGTTTACACGAAAAGGTTATTTTGTTCCATGTGCCTGTATGTCTATCCATGTTATGAGGAAGTTTAGTTTAACCGATTTGTCACCTTGTCTCATCATAGATGACTTGTCGTTGATTCATCACATTATTTTGTTATTGTAGAAAAAGATGAATAAAACTGAAACTGAAACACACATTTTTGATGAGCCCGAAGGAATGCCACGCTTGTTTTTGTTTATGTTTTGTTTTCACTCTGAAAAAGAGAGAGAGAGCAAGAGAAAGAAATTGCTTACTTTAGACTCAGAAAAATTTTCTCTTGGACTAAAATCGTCAAACACATTCAACCTGGAACTCTTTTAGATTTTTGTTTGCTTTCTTTATAGTTTTGTTTGTGGGTAGGTATGTGTCGAAGCACTACAACAACGTTAGCCCTATATTTTATATTTTTGCTAATTTGTGACAATCGATCACAAGAAAGAGTGAGCACATTTACTTTGCCGTGATCTTCACCCTGTTCATATTTTTGAAATGGACGGCTACAAGACTAGTTAGTACATTTTTATGCCTCGAGCATTCTTCTGTATTTCCTAGTATAGTACAACTAGTTATGCAATATTTAAGTCCGTGACATCGTCATTTTTATTTGTTCTGGAGAGTTATTAAAGATTACACATTACTTTTGAATTTCTTGTCCCATTTTAATTAAACTTTCAAAGTTCTTCACGTTTTATTTGAGAATGCTATATCAAATGTATCCTGGAGTTGATTTTCGCTGTTGTGTCCGCACAAATCACCCTTTACACCACTTTGATTAATCCGTTATGTCCTCTTTCAGCGTCTGCGTCTCCGATACCACTAAAGGCATGGAGTTGACTTGAGGGACACGTCTCGAAATACACTCCATATATACTAGTATACTTGTATATATATATATATATATATACATATATATCAAGTGTGGCTGCTATGTCCAACCTTGATTTCATGAATTCGAATCCGGTTCATGGCGTCTTGCCAGCTTGCTTTTCCAGTCCCCTGCACGTACACGGCCTAATTAAGCCGAATTCTAAATGACACTTTAACCAAGCCAGCATATCCTACACTTTTAAAATGTTGTGACTTCAAACTAGCTATAGTGAGCTGGGGGATAACTACATGTACTTTATTCTTGAATGTGTCATGCATGGGAGACAAAACCAAGCGAATTGGCTGAAAGGGAAACTTGAGATGTCCCATATTTGGTGACGTGTTCAACTATTCATGACATGACCCAAATCTTTTAACAAATATCACTAATAGAAGGTAGGCCTATTTTACACCGATAAATATTCAAATATTCACCGATAAATATTCAAATCAATCTATTAATCGATCGGATGTGAGCACTATTTTGTCTCCTGGTTGATGGTGACCTTAAAATGTCATTTGTCACTACTACAGTATTACGACGGGGGCTTCCCATCTCGAGATTTGAACCTGCTCGACGAAAACTCCTTCATTCACCAGGCGATCTCACGCTTCTTTTACTTGCAATTTCAACTGGAACGAAATTCTTTGATGATTACTAGAAGAATAGACATCGTGCCGACATTTGAAGCCCTTCACCTCAGAAACCAGTTGAAAACAGTTTTGTCGTTCTCTGCAAGTAAAATTCATCTTCGATGCGGTCGTCGATGTCGCCGAAATGCTGTGCATGTCAGTCAGACGCAACACTGTCTCAGTTTGGCCAAGACTCCAACCGGGATTAATAGTCTCAACTCCGCAGATAGCTCTGATTTTTTAATCCCGACATCACATCCGCGACTCTTTGGTATGGCCCACACAGCCTCTCCCCGCATATGGGGTGCAGTGCCAGCGCGATTGATCACGGGTGCGTTGTGAGAGAGAAATGGTCGCAGGTCGCAAGTGTCATAATAATAATAATAATAATAATAATAATAATAATAATAATAATAATAATAATAATAATAATAATAACAATAGTGGCTACTTGTATAGCGCACAGGTCCACTTTTCAGTGCTCATGAATACTCATGATACGCCCTTTTGACCCTACTCATGATGGAAACATATGCGCCTGTGTCCGTCTAGATCTCAACGCTATGATAGCACCGCGACTAGCAAAGGTGTTGCAGTTGGCTTAAAGTTTTCTTTGGATACGTTGCACTACTTCGCCACAAGCATGTGGTTTGTGCAGCTGCTATCAAAATAAAACCTCGGTCTTCATAGAAACATATTTCATGACTATTTTATTTTATTTTTTAACTCAACATTGCTATTTGTAATCATTGAACTATAACATCTTGCATCAACATATAAAAATAGATAACATTCATATCTTATTTCTTAAATCTATAGTATACAACAAAAATGTTATATATATATATATATATATATATTCTGCTCGGAGTCCTAAGAAAGTATAGATTCACAACAGTAGGTCAATATAAAAATTCCGTCAGAGACGTGAATTTGACAAAGCCCTATGGGCGAAAATTCGTCAAATTCACGTCTCTAACGGAGTTTTTATATTGACCTACTGTTGTGAATATATATATATATATATATATATATATATATATATATATATATGTGTGTGTGTGTGTGTGTGTGTGTGTGTGTGTGTGTGTGTGTGTGTAGGTAGCGAAATTATCAGAAAAGAATGTCGGAAATGAGAAATCCACTTGAAAGTAGGGGTTGTATTTATGTGGATTACTGTCAAAATAAAGAAACAATCGCCGTTAATAAGCAAACATTGGTAAAATCAAAATGCAATTTAAAAAAGACTAACTTGCTTAAAAGACTAAACAATAACGATACAAAAATAAATGTAAAAGTGACAACGGGGATAATTTCGAAAACGTATATCGGGATCGATGGATCCGGTCTTGGCCCTCCCAGAGCGAAGGGTAACATGAAGAGTATGTTGGCGTGAATATTCTGTTTTAAATAAAGGAAACGATTGACAAATGAAATCAAATCATTCTATCCTAAGGAAGGGGAAGACGTACAAGCCATTAGAATACAACTTCATGCTATTTTCAACTGGATTGTAATGATTAAAGTAAAATCTGTCAAAGAGAATATAGAATTTTCATTAAACTTGCAATGGGACGTAAAGCAAAACAAAAAATAAGTCTATAGTTTTCAAAGTTTATGAGAAATAGTGATATTGGTTGGAAGCTTTACTACAAACTAGATGAGGTGATGCTGTTACACCTTGTATTACCTCACGGCTTACTTGTAGGTTATCGAAGTTTGAAGATCATATTTTTGGTCAATAATTCAGAAAAAAACAACAACAATCATTTCCCCAAACTCATCAGTTTCAAGTTATAATTACAAACAAATATTACAAATACTAAAGGACACAGTATGTGATTTCATACCCAAAACAAACAGACAAACACACACAAACACACACACCACACGCACACACAGATGCGAGGAAATTACGTCATTATCTCATATAATTTGCATATGCAAATGAGACATGTGCTACCTATACTTTGTGGAATTTTGAGAAGCCTTGAAACCCATACAATTCTTGTGTCTAATTTTAATGAGGCTATACTACCATTTGTTTGTATAATTTCGAGTCACTTTAGAGTCACTTTGAAGATGGAGTGACATTACATATTTACCAGAAAATTGCTGCTTCCCCCACCAATGGCATTTGTCTTTGAATGTAGTCATGCCGCCACGTTATTTCTAATATGCTGTATCATTTATGAACTTCTTTTATTTGTATCTCATCTTGTACCTTTTTCTTTTATTGTATTCTTTGTATAATTTTAATGCTTGGTGCAAAATAAACTAAACTGAAACTGAAAATAAAAGAGAGATTCGCTCTTGTTCAAGAGTTTGAGCAGGGAGGTGAGCGTCCATTATGTCTCCCTGGTTGGAGGTTGGAGGGATTTCTCGTGATACCATGCCTTCATCAGGGATGAAAGGGTCGCAGAAGGAGCGTTCGAGTCGCAGTCCCTGTCTGGTTTACAATCTGCGAATCTTTCTACCACATTACACTACAACCACGCCCACTGAAACATGGGTTATTGTCTGTACATCATCTCATCAAACATGAAGGGTCTTACTGGGGCCAAGCAAGATGGGCCTTTATTGGCTGAAATCTGCAGACGTTATCTGCCTCCAGGAGACCCATCGTGAAGCATCTCACACTGACCCTCCCATCCCTGGTGTAAGTCTGATCGTAGAGAAGCCTCATGACCAGTATGGTAGTGACATCTTGGTCCGTTATGGCCTACCTATCAGGAGAAATTCTCCCTCTCAGACACTTTTTAACATTGAGACCATTTCTATCAATCTCATGGGCATCCCTACAAGCTTAGTCTACAAACCACCATCTCAGCCTTGTCACCTTTGATGCTGCCAATAGATGATAGCGTTTACATTGTAATAGGAGATTTCGACAGGCACAGCGTGAGCTGTGGGTACGGAGAAATCAACGAGGATGGCCGATTTGTGGAGCATGTGGGCAGATACAAACCATTTTTTTCTCATACATGACACAAAGCTCCCTTCATCATTCAATAGGTCAAGATGGAGACATGGCTACAACCCCAGATCTCATCTTTGACTCAATGCGAAAAAGTTGTCCACAACCCGATGCCACACTCACAACATCGACCAATCGGACTGAAAAACCGATGCTGTCATCACCCTTCTACAGTCCCATGTCGGCGACGATTCAACCTGAAGAAGTCTAACTGAAGAAAAAATGCTGATGGCCTGGACTGCTTGATCAGGTTCCGGCCGCTCAACTACGACACATTTTGAAGATGTAATCAAGAAGATTGTGAGGCACAATATTTCTCGAGGTTTTCGCACGTACAACTTCAAGTCAAGTTCAAGTTGATTGATTTCATTTCCAACAAACAAATAATTGGGAATACAATGAAATGTTCGTATATACAGAGGTCAGGGAATCAGTACAACAATGCGATGAACATAATAACATGTAATAAAGACACAGGTAAATCATCAACAGAGATACAAATAAATGTTATATCATTATGGTAAAGGCAGAAACAAAATTGCTGGAAATGGAGGGGACTGCTAGAAAGCAGAGCTTGTAGTATGCAGTCCCCTCATGAGAAAAAAAACTGAAAAAAAAACTTCATCCCTTTGATTATCATTGTCTATGTACAATTCGTTGTTATCACATTTTTAATTTCAGCTCATCTATACTCGTCGACAAAGAAGAAGCTTTGTTATTCATAAATTCTCATGTCAACAAAACCTGTAAATGTTATTTTTTTATAGAAGATAAGTGCATACAGAGGTACTACAATGTATAAAAAGTGAAATTTATAAGTATGCCATTAACAAGGAAGGTGAAAAGAAAAATGACAAAATAATTTTGGAAACGTTACGTCAACGTTTAGGATGAATGTTGACAAAATAATCAAGATTTTCATCTCGGTCCTATTGCGCAAACTATTTTTTCAACCTCCTCGTTAAAGTAGCCATTGGTACAACCTTGCTTTCAGCTCTGATTAGCATTGAGAGCGGCTGTATATCCTTCTTTGTATCGTGGGGAATTTGCGAAGGAGAGTAAAATAGCGACCACTTTCTCAAAATTGCTTGCTACCAATTCAAAAGAAAAGAATCCCTTCTTCTAGAAATAGTTAGAATTAGACTTCAACTTTTCGGAAAAGAAAAGAAAACCAAAGAGAACAGGAATGTGTGTTGAATTAAAAAAAAAAAAATGAATGTTGACGCTTGATGCCAAAACTGTGAATTTCCATCAATGTCATATTTCCAAGGAGTATAAAGGCAAATGTCATGTATAGCGAGCAAATATTCTCATCACCAGACAGATATCAAAATAAGAATAGCTCTTATACGAGAATAAAAGGACAGAAACTGTTGGTGTTTGAAGACTGCTGGCAGATTGGAGAAACGTGGTAGAAAACTTTATACTCACTAGACGTAACCGCTCGTATGACGTCACAAGTAAGAGAGGAAAAAGAGAGGAAGACGTAAAATAAGCAGCCAACGAGTATACATTTTATGTGTGCGTGTGTGCTTTTGTGTGTATGGTTGTGAGCGTATATATTATGAATAGAGAAGGGAAAAAAAAGGTTCAAAGCAGAAGTGGGAGACTTTCGAAACTAAATCCTCTCTGCACAAAAAACACGTTGTTTGTTTTCATAATACCGCAAAGAGGCATCGTGGGTTTGTGAGTGTAGTACAGAATCTCGACATGACAACTAAATTTAGCACACTTCATTCAAGTTTTCTCTCTCCATCTCGTTTTCCTCCCCCCCCCCCCCCACTCTTGAGCTTTGCATAATTTTGTTTGTCCCCGAAGGATCAACAATGGCCGTTTTCTTTCAGAAAGAATAGAATAGATATGGATGGAGCAAAGGAAAAATATAGAATTTGTATAGTTTGTTCTACAGAATCTGTTCATGAAATGTGTGCGCTTTTTCAAAGAAACTTTAGTTTACATAGTGTTTAACATATAGTAGAAAGAGGACGAGGTTATAAACCCGTCCTGAAGCAGAGCCTTGAACAAAGCACAGAATATTGATCCAATATCACTATTCATCTCCATATCCGGCATAACGTATTGAATCAACTCATTTCGTCTTTCCGTATCAAGTCAAGTACCCAGATGTACAGTATGATATTCATGTTTAACAATCTAATCCTATTTTCTTGATTTTAGAGGACGAATTTGAGATAATCATGTTGATTTCAATAATGCATCGATTTCTTCATCCATACTCCACGATGATACCACGCTGTAAGTTCGAGACGTTAGTGGTGTTGTGCAAAAAGCCGTGATAGGGAGATAATCCCCACCCACGCGCATCCACCGAGAACCAGGCATTCATGTTCTTCTCCCATCTTCCCGAATTGCGAAAGAGTAATGTGATTAAAGGATGTGGTAACCACAAACAAGTTTTTTCCTTGATAGGGTCTTTTTTTTTCTTCTTTCCATATTTTGTAACAACAACGTCTATCCAACACCAGTTATCAGAGACCGACCAAAATTCAACCTGCATCAAAATATCCAGGGTCATTCCCTTCAAGTCAATATCCTATCTTCATTGTGGTTCCAACATGTTTATCATGCCTATGAATATACAAAATATCTTTCCCATCGTTGAAAGATGACGTCTTATGCTTTGCGTTGTGTATTTTGATTTTCAAACAAAAATGACCAGATTGATATTGCGCAACTCCCTCGCAATAATATATCACAGAGGCCAGACCAATTGTCTTATGTAATATAACTGTCATCGTGGTTGTCTCTTTTTTTTCTCGTGAGCTGATGAAGGCCTGTCCAAAGGTGAATCACATGGTCAAAAATTACCAAATGATTATTGATTAATAATCATTAAATGTTCCTGTGACATATTCATATTTTATGCATAGCTATACAACCAGAACGTTTGCCGGGGGATGAACCGACTTAAAAAGAACTTACGCATGCATGCAAACCATTAGTGAAATGCTATACTGGTTGACGTCCTGCCATCACTTTTTAAGAAAATAATATGATATATTTTCGGTGAATGTACAGTGTTTGTATGTGTTTTTCTTATTCAGGAGAGGGGTGAAGAACTCAAGGCCCAGTGCTTGATAACTGCACGCATTTAATAATAATAATGATAATAATAATAATTATTATTCCTTATTGAGCGCTTTTACAGGACCTGATCAAAGCGCTGTACATACATCAACATACGTCATTCACAAAGTATAGGAACAACATAGTTACAATTGAAACAGTTCAGTCTTGAGTTTCCTTCTAAACATTTCCTCTGAATCACATAGCCGGAGTTGTTTTGGTAGATCGTTCCAGACAACAGATCCAGCATATGAAAATGTACGTTCGTTTTTGCTTTCAGCTAGATGCCCCGACAATTTTGATTTTAATAATGATGCCCCGATGATTTTGATTTCAGCTAGATGCCCCGACAAGGGTTACCAGATCGCCGCTAGCCTAACTCACTTTACTTTACGGCAAAATTCAGCCAAACTACTTTTTCCCCACTGTCAAATTTCACGGCCAAATTTTATTTGTCCAATAACAGAAGCACGTATACCCCTGTCAGATGACACAAATATTTCATGAATAAGTATGTGGTGCCACAGACAATCATGTTAAACATCCTTAATGGCTAAGCTCAGTACTGAATACGTTACTGGTAGTGAACTCAGAGAAATTAGTAAGCGGGATTTGAGGCCCTTTATCATCATACCTGCCAACTTTTACATATGACTGAATTATGATTTTATCTTTGTGCGTTATTGAATTATTTCATTTCTTAACGTTTTTCTTTCTTACTTGATAGTCACACTGTGTGGTATTTGAAGCACTTTATCATATTGTCCAATTTTCACGTCAATATCATGGTTTTTATGTTTTTTAATGGCTTTATTTTCTTTGTTTCTCTTCTTTTCTCCTTCCTGTCTATTCAAGGAAAAAAAAAAGACATTTAATGATTTTGGTGACCTAAACGCGCCCCCCCCCCCCAAAAAAAATGTATGATACATATGTATATATTATATATTTATATATATATATATATACATATATATATATATATATGAAGAGTTTGTTTGCAAAAACCGATAAGTCCATATTTGCCAAATGGAGATATTTGCGATTAAAGATCAAGAAAAATAAAGAGAATAATAAGAAAATTTTTGCTTCTTTTGACCACAACTTAAAAAATACCCCTTTATATGTAGTGACCAATATATCATTTAAAAGATATTATTTTGTACTTTATGACAGAGATCGCACTTCAAAATTTTCAAAAATGGACTTATCGGTTTTTGCAAACAAACCCTTCATATATATATATATATGTATATATATACATATATCACCTGAAATGAAATTTCCCGATCGCCAGAATATAGGAAGGAGAAAAAAATTCTAAGCGTGTGTGGGAGTGCGTAAGCAGATTGATTGCGAAGGTCTTGGGGCAAGTTTTAAACTCTACAAACTTCCTGAAAACTATTTTGAGGGAAGGGGAGGCGGTAGGGCTTACGTAAATAATATTACCGGCCAGAAATTACACGTGTTTTTGAATGATAGTAATTTAAAAGAAAAAGAACACAAAGACTAGCAGTGAGTTTATTATCATCAGGAGAAAATATGAACACAAATTCCCTCTGATGTTTATTGAAGTATGTTTCCTTCTTTATTATGAATGATTGTGAGGTTAATGTTCGTACTTCATTGACTTTCGTGTATCCTCATTCCCTGAGCACACACTCCTGCACACGCACTCCACATATGTACACACCCACTTTTGTCTGTCCCTCTATCACTTTAGCTTGTGTTATTCTATTTTATTTCATTTTGTTTTTTAAACCGAGGAGTTTGTGTTCGATATGTTCCACTCTATACACTTTAACACTGCCCTCAGCGCTTTTCAACAATCAACATTCGATGACATACGGTACTGGAATTTATTTTTATGATTTATTTAAATGATTACATCATTTTTTCTCGTTGTCAAAATAAGAGCATGAGGTATATTGTCTTTGGAAATCGAATAGAGCGGTAAATGTCTCTGATACTGAGGTGTTCATTATTATCTGCTATCCAGTAGCTTGCGAGGTAAGGAAATGACCAGGGCTCCATGGACAATCATTCGAGTAACGCAAATCGGGTTTAAAACTTACCACACCTGTGGCATCAAACAAAGTCTACGCATTCTGAAAAGGTTGAGCAGGATGTTTAGTTTCTTATTTGTTTCATCTGAAATTTAGTCACCCTGCGAAAAAAAAGGTAACTATAAAGTGAAAAAGATTTTAAGACTCAGAACCAAAATGTAGGTAACGCTACAAAACATGTGTATCTCGTATTTCGTTAACATCCTGTCTCGTTATAATATTCGCTTCTTGATTAGGTAATTCCTTTAACCCTCCAAACAATAGATGGCGGAAGCCCCCACCCCCTTGATTTGTCGGAGATTATTTCCGAACCGAGAAAAAAAAAATGTTCGTGACTTTTGAGCCTAGAGTCTTGCGCATTTTCTGAGAACAAATTGTAAAAATGTCGACTAACACTCAGACGGTTATTGCCCCACAGGACATTCATTTTGACAGTCGTGCGCGTGCGCTGAAAATCAAATTTCCCATACGTATAGCATAATTATGCATTAGCATTATTGAGGGAGAGCATTTACTGATCATAATCACTCTTTTCATGTTTGCAAGTTTATCATTGAAATATGTAATCACGTATTCCATGTGCTTGAATATTTGTTGAAGTCCTCAAAATCAAGGTCAGCTGGTCAAGGAACCGAGAGTTGTACAGTACAATTATGTTTTTCGTTATCTTTTTTTTTCAAAACAGAGCGATGCATAAGAAATTGCACAGACAGTAAAATACAAAAGAACTGCTCAGAGTATAGCCCCATACCCGAATTCTGGGGGCGGAATCCCCCCCCCCCCCCCCCCCGATATGGCATAGCAAAAATTGAGCCTAACCTGATTGGTGTGAATTCATTATCTTTCCTTAATTTTACCAAAATAAGTCTCCGAGATAACATCTGGGAATTCATTTCCAAATCCCGGAACAGGGAATTTATGTTCATTTTAAAACACAGTTGAAACACAGTGATAATCTGAGCGTACAATTTACAGTGTCCGACATCGATATCCTCGTGTGGTCACCATATTCTACAGTGACATCTTGTTTATAATGAGGTCAGTATTGACCAACGAAACATGTTTCTCACTTTCACTTATTAAATCCGTAAACCGCTTCAGTCACTAACAGTCAGTAAAACGGTATGAACCTGATGCATACATTGCTATACCAAGTGAAACTCGTAGGCTTCTACCCATTACACCCATGACTTTCGAGTGGCTCTTAAAAATATATTTTTGTCTCTATGTCGGCTATTACATGCAACCCAGCATTTCTACACGATTTGTTAGTACAGCTGTGAAGCAAGAAATCCTTCTTCTTATTCTTTTCTTGGTCGGTACAGGCAATAGTTAAGTTTGCTATGTACTCATGGATTTCTTCAACCCCGAGAACCTGCAGCAACGAGCTACATTATAATCCTATGCAGTTCACATCATTCTTCAGTACAGTGTAATACTTGAACTCAAGTTGGCACACATTTTTATGGTTGTTGCTGTGTTTGTCAGGTCTTATGGAAGCTCTCTACATGTCGGAAGCACATTATACTATGAAGATGGGCACACAACTCGACAACAGGTCCATTGGCAATCGAGCGGTAATTGGTGAAACAATGTAGAGGGGAATAATGGGTGGGTTTCACAGAGTCAACTTTTGTGGGTGTGCTATAAACATTATTCCTATTATTTGACGAAAAGAGTTCAACATTCTAATACGACAAGCGCTTTGAAATAAACAGACACGTCAATAGAGCTCGAGTGGCACAAGGGAATCATGGTAAATGTGATATACATACAGCTATTTACTTCAATAACAGATATATAATTAAAGCGCAAACAGTGTATTTCCAAGGTATAAGACATTCAAGTGTAAATGATGCAACTTACATAAGTTCATGGACATTCAATGTCGCAGAGTTTATCTACGAAACGAAGAACGTTTAACTAATATTTGAAGGGAGACTGTTGTTTTTGTTGTGTGTGTGTTATTTTTTTCTGATTTTTCTATCGATGGATTAGACAAAGCCCATAATTTGAATAATATTATTTTATATCACATTATACTGAAACTTCTGAATGAATAAGTCGGTGACTTTGAAAAGTAAACATGTGCAAACATGACCTTAAATATTGATAATCTAAAGTAGAAAGATGTTTGGTAATACAACGTGTATTAGAAATTCTGTGCACATGGCGAAAATTTACAGTGAAGATAAAATACTATATGACAGAGAACATAAGTTGGCGGACAGAATACTGAATGTGCGCGTTTACATGAAGAAGGAATGTCGCAAACACATACTTCCAGAGTGGTGGTTGTCAAAATGGAAATACATTGTGGAATTACAGTATGAGAAAAAGTTTTGATTTGATATCAATATTTATGTTGGCAGGGATTTGATTAAATCAGTGTCTAAAAGATGACTTCTACCAGGTGACGGACCGTCTGAGACCTCCCAATGGCATCTCATCCTCCCACCTCCTGCTCGGACTTACTGACTGAGATGTTAGAAGATTTTTCATTGGAAGGAACGGAAGATCATGTGACTAACAAGTGACATCGAGAAATACAATCAGTCAGTGCTACACAAGAATCAGCAGTAGTGGCACTTCCTATCAAACTAATATTCATCGAGTTGTACAGAGTTCTTCATTCTTGTCATAATCATTGCGATAGGTCATCACACAGAATAAATATTCAATTCGTTATTGATATTTGCCTGTGTTGGTCTCCCACACTTCAGTAGTGCCAGAAATAACCTCACTTTCTGGCCTGTATACAAGGCGTCGATTATCTATAGATGATACTTACCGGTAGTTTAAAAACATAGTATGGATAAGGAGAGACAATTTCAAGTTGGCTATTTGACACTAGTTGGCGCATTCTTACACCTGTGTGCGACTGATTGTATGTTTATTCTGTGTGACGCAGAGCACGATATACGAGTATCGATGTGAATGGACCAGCTCACAGTGCTGCACTGTCGTTTTCTGAGTGATTTCTACGTACATTTTGTATTGAGGAAAGTAGAGAAGATGTGTCGTGAGTTGCATAGGACCACGCGGTACTAACGTCTAATCACAGCTAAACAACCAACAACAACAACAACAACAACAAATCTCGAACTTGGATTTTCATTGGGCCGATGTAAAAAGGCCTTGAGCGAAAGATGTGGGATGCAGTGGAGTCCACTCATTTTGAGAAAGAGTATAGATATGTTAAACTTACTTTATGTTAATCTGATCCATCACTGCTTCTGTGCTTGAGCGCTGCATGAAAATAAACACCGGTGGCTTCTGTAATGTTACATATATCAAACCCACTTGAGAAATAAAATGTCCTGCGAAGAGACGAAAGTAAATAGGGCAAATTAATATTGCAGCCTCAGGATGACAAAATGAGGTTAAATCTAGATAATTCTGTTACCATAAAGCCATCGAGTTTAATTCGACATAATATTGTGTCGAAAACAAATGTTGCTGACTACCAAAGGTAAACCAAAAATAACATTGATCGTACTCTAGACTAGTATCGCTCAGTCAAAAAGATGTACACTAGAGCGCTTGGGATATAACTTGCCAGTTATCTACGCCAGGACCCATCAAATGTCATTCAAACCAGATCAATGACATCTGGGTATTGAAAGATTGCGGTTGGCTGGTATGATTGGCTTCTGACGTCAGGTTGTATATCATGAAACCATGCAACAAATAAATAGGTTGCAACATCAGATCATCGCTTGAGTAATCGTATCCATGGTACTTGACATCAGCACTCATCACACACACCCCTGGCTTGCCTTGTGTCAAGCCTTCAGCTTGCTGCTTAATTGTTGTTGTTGCTGTTGTTGTTGTCGTCGTCATCCTCGTCATTTTTGTCGTTGTTGTTGTAGGTGGTGGTGGTGATCTCTTTATAAATTTTCTTACACATTTGAGCAAATGTGCCGTTTGCAGTAGGAAACCAAGTTTTAATGGCGATTTTTGCTTTTTTGTTATGTCGGGTAATCATTAGGCAAGACCCGAAACAGTACGCATTTCTAATGTATCAGTAAATGGATTTATATATTGCATGAATTAAACAATACACGACCGACTAGGAGCGCAAACATTGCGTCACCGTGGCTTGCGCAACGTGCCTAAAGATCTAATCAGGGAGGTGAGAGTCTCACCTCCCTGATCTAATCGAGTCGTAGCCAAAACAGGTGCTTCTGTTTTCTGAGAAAAAAAAAAAAACAAGTTGGCATCATGGTAACCATTGGGCAGTAACGCACTCCAAATTATGAGTTTATTCCCCCCCCCCCCCCCCCCCCCGCCATTGTCTGTTTTCCTGAAGTGGAATCACGCAATCTCGATGTAATGTATGGATTTGGCAGCTGCTCATCAAGGGTAAAATACTTCAAGCGGAATAACAATTTGATGACGAGAGTTCTGTATGTTCTATAACAATCGAAGATCTCTTTTGGAAGGGTTCCATATCCTCTATTCTTCTCCATTTTACCCGCTTCATTCTCTTCCTTTATACTACTACTACTACTACTACCACTACTACTACTACTACTAATACTAATACTACTACTTACTATTACTTTTACTTTTTATTATTTTTATTTATTCATTCATCTATTCAGATTTTTGAGACTTTAGTCTTCTGTACTGGTAAAAAAAAAAACAGCCAAAAAAAAGTCTTTTCCATGGAACGAGATCTAGTAAATGTGAGTTTATTGCTTGATGACTTTTTTTTTCCAGGTACCTCCTTCTTTTCCTCCACATCGCCCTTAATTAGTACAAGCAATATTTTGCTTGTATTGACCCCATTACGATTCATGAGAATTTTTATGACAACTTGTGACATGGACATAAAAAGACAATAATCATAGACTTAATGATCCCTGTCCATGTAATGCAAAAGTCGAGAATGCGTGAGTGACAATGTTTCTAATTTCTTTCCATGCTTTGATTAATGCTGGTGTGATACACCAGTCGTACCCGCATGAATGGAGAGAGGGAAAGAGAACCGTATGGACTTTCTGAACTTATAGAAAATTAATTACTAGTGCCAGTAGCATCATAAAAGATTTACAGCGACAAGAATATGGCCTTTGCACACCAAGGTGGTATGCACTTGTCTATCGAAATAATTTATGGTTGGTATTTGTACCACCAAAGTTGTTTCCATACGCTAATTCCCACATATTGTGTTGAACAATACGGCTGAATCAGTGCTATCATCCAACCCAGAATATAGTCCGATATTCTTTGCCAGAATAAAGGACTATAATATAAATTAAACATCTGTCCAAATATATTCATGTTACTTATGTCACCTAGATATGTCACTTGACTGTGAGGCATAAGGCCACAGCACACCATGTGAGTGATATCGTTTCACCCCATACATTCTAATCGAGTCCGTCATATATTTGTTAAGATCATTCTATGCCATGTTCCTACATATTATAAATTACACCAACTTGCATTTTGGGACCTGTATTGTCAACAATGGAGCCAAAGAGAGGTCAAACATGGCTGCCTGATTCTCCAGTTAAATTCAAGTAAGTGGACATTGGCATATTTTTAAATGATTATATTTGTGGCCGCATTCTAAGTTCCTTTATGTGATCTCTTGTTTAGCCTCAAGGTAGCTTTAGGGGCTATCACAGGTGACTGCTATTCCAGAAGCATGAAAAGGAGATTTGAAAGATGAAGATCTCTAGTACGGCCTTTCAGCTTTCCCTGAAGAGCCTCAGATACCATATTCCGCACTGAAAGAAGGTATAAAATGTCTTCTTTTCTATGATGGGTTAAACACCATGGTAACAACATACACAGAGTCAAGCCATTCACTATTCACCATCACCAAACGGAGGCATAGAAAACAATGAAACAGATCTAAAAACAACTGGCTTTCTTTCATACAAAATGTATAAACTCTTTCATCACATACGTACATAGACAATGTACAAGAAGAATAATATCATCAATAATACTTGTTTACAATACAATTATAAACATGATTCTTCTTGTCAATATATTTTACAACATTTTGATGACGAATAGCAACTAAAATTTGGCAGTTTGTCATGGTACTTCACTTGAAAATTACACTGTACTGTTGAATGCTTTAAAAAGAAATGATTGATACCGATGAAGATTAACATTGCATAATCTAGTTTAAAAAGACAAAAAACATGAATTAACAGCAGGTACAAATTCATTAGGACTGTCTTGTCTGATTCCAGCGACTGGAAATTTAAACTGTGGTGAAAATGGGGAAATATCTCCTTGTGTGTGCGTGTGTGTGTGTGTGAATGTGTTTTGAATTAATGAAGATGCATGAATAAATTAAGAGCTGATTAGAAGTAACATGTTCTTGAAAGCTTGCAATAAATAAATGTGGTACATACAATGCAGAATTTGATATGCAATAAGCTAGGACTGGAGATGGGAATAAGGGAATTCAACCCCCAGCCCATGTACTGAGCAATGAATTACATATGCTGAATGGCAACTTTACCTGACAAATCTACAATAAGAATACATGAGGTATCAAAATATATGTTTCTTTACCATCCATAATTTCTCCCACCACTCAAGTGACATCCTCTTTACACAGGCAAGCATCCATACTCTCCATACCCCACAAGGGGGAACACGTTTCTACTCAGTTTGATAGATCTTTCCTTCCTATCTCAGTGAGTGCATTATTTCAAACACAATTTGATAAGGATTAGAACAAATCTAGGAGGGAAAGAACAACCATCCACAACTTATTCTATTCAGGACTTGGGCTGATGGTGAACTTGGAATATTTGTATAAGATAATTTGATTTGCTGGCCTTGAGGATTCATCTAAAACAATGCCATACAAAGTTATATGGCTTCCTCTCAGTCATATTCATGGCTACAGTCACTTGTACATTTAAGACTTGATCTCACCCTGAAAGGTGTCCTAGATTTCAATTAAAAAAAAACATAAATGTATAAAACATTAAAATTTCTGGGGGGGGGGGGGAAGGCGGCAGTTCAAACATCCTATTTGGCACATCTGCAGATGTGAAGCCCCAGTCACACAGCACTCTACGTCCAAATCACGGACAAAAAGTTATGAAATGAAAATCTGGTGGACGTGGTCATAAGTGTTAATTTTTTGGTCAGTTTTGGTTTGGCCGTGTTTTGCACGGGGTATGGCCGTTGGCGGCTGTTCCACTGCTGAAGCAATGCCTAAGCACAGCTAACCACGTCCAGCCACGTGTGTGTACGCGGAAAAATCCATTTGTCAGAGATAAGCCGCTAAACACACGCTATTTCCCGTGATACCAACGCGTAACACGCGTCAGATGACCTTGCTCTGCCCGTGACAGACCGCTAAACTTTCGCGTCTTTACCACGTCTCCCCAAGTTTTAATCACTGCCGGAACACGGATTATTACGTGTGTTTCACGTGTGTTGCACGTCTTTACCACGTGTGCTGCCCGTGGTTGTCCGCGGAATAAAATTTTGAGCAATTCAAAACTTTTTACCGCGTCCGACGCCGTTCAGATTTTTCCCCGCGTCCTGCCACGTCTATAAATCGACCGTAGCTCGTCTTAAACTTGACATCAACGCGAACAACATCGTCTGCTTCATGGGAGACCACTTTTTGACGTGTTTTGGCCGTGATTAAGCCGTAAAGCGCTGTGTGACCGGGGTTTTAAATGGTATCAAATGACAAAATTTGATAGTGCTTACATAATGTGTTGTGCTTTTCAGAACTGAGGGACAAAAAACAAAGAAAGAAACACATTTTCACTCATATTGCAAAATGGGGAGTGAATGTGACCTGCAAGAAAGGAGAAAATAAAGGATGCTGTCATAATGCTAATAAATATCTCCATTTCAAGCTTTGTAGAAACTGCATGTAAGAGATTAGGATACATGAAAGTCCTACAAGTCACACAAACATGTCAAGTTGATATTAGGAGCTCATCACTTGACCAAGGTACGTAACTCTTTGCTTCAGATTCCAGTTTTAATTAGTTTTGTTTATGTGCCTAAGGTCATTTTTTGTTTGTTTGTTTGTTTTTGTCAAATGTACACTGGGTTAGTTTTACTTTTCTTTCCCATTCTGGAAACTGGCAGTATAGTGACTAAACCAGACTCACTAGCAGGTTCCTTGCATAATTATCAAGTAGCACAAAGCTACGGTAATTCCCTCGTGAATATTGTAACTTAAGTTATATTTGCCAGCAAAGGAAATATGAGATATTATCTGATTCACCATAAATGATTATACACCCAGCTCCATTGAGTAGTTTTCAACTTTTCTTGGCATATTGGTTTGCTTGATTTGTAAATTCATATACAGACATTCCTCTTTGATGAAAGAATTCAACTCTGTCAAAGAAATTAATGTATCAACAATACAAAATGGAACAAAATACAATGTAACTGCAGGAAAAACCTGCAATGCATGATACGACAAATGCTTCAAAGATTCAACTCATCACAACTGTCACACATGATCAAATTCTGAGTCAGCACCATAGTAAGAGTGGTTGGAGTCAGAAATCATCTTCTCACTTGAGTTCCTAGATAACTGCCAAATATTGTATTGTCTCGCTAAAATGGACACTTAGCCAGCACATCATCATTGGCTGTGTAACTTGGCAGCTGTCATATACCAAGTTCATTTTATAAATACAAGTGTATCATATAAAAACAGAAACAATAGAGACCCTCTTTTACATGATAAACTGACAGATAAAAACAAGTCTATTAAAGCAGTACAGATGTGTGCTGATGACAATGAATACACAGGGTTCAAAGGGCTTTGATGCTGTGTCAGTCACAGGAAAATGTCTAACCAAAACAGAAAGTGGACATGTAAAATATTACCTTGTCACTTCTAAAATAATCT